>NC_038050.1:7006892-7182716 GCF_002211085.1 Panicum hallii | reverse complement strand
TTCTTCTAGTTGCTTCTTTAATTCTGCCAATTCAGAGGCCGCCATCCTATAGGGTCTCTTGGCTATGGGGGATGTTCCGGGATAAGGTCTATGACGAATTCTATATCCCTATCTGGCGGCATACCGGGAAGCTCTTCGGGGAATACATCTGGGTATTCGCTTACTACCGGGACTCCTTCTAAGGGCTTGGCGTCCACGCTAAACACCATTGATCAAACTTACTATCCCGGGTACGGCAGACCACTTGTACTCCCTCGTGGTTTGTTAAGTGTACCACTTTGTCGGTACAGCCTATGAGACCATTGTGTCGGCTTAACCAATCCATCCCAAGGATCACGTCTATTCCCCCAGGCTTAAGTACTACCAAATCTGCTAGAAAGTCTACCCCACTTAAGTTGATCCTTACCCGTGAACAACCTAATTGGCAATTGATGTCGCCTCCAGGCGTCCGGGTTAATAGGGGTGTTCTTAGTAGTACTGTAGGTATTTTGTGTTTCTCCACATAGCTCGAGGATATAAACGAGTGCGATGCTCCAGAATCGAATAATACTGTCGCCAGAGCTGAGTTGACTAAGTACTTCACCGAGCACTACGCCCTGAGCTTCTTGAGCCTCCTGCGCGTCGATGTGATTGACGCGGGCTCGTCCAAATGATTGCTGCTTCACCTGCTGGCCGTTGTCGTTGTTGCGGACGGGCACTCGGTTGGCACCGGTCAGGGCTGGTCTGGGCCCATTCACTGTGTTGGAGAAGGTCGACGTTGCCGGCTTATTCTTGGCGTAGGGGCAATTGGCGATGAAGTGCCCTGTCTCTCGGCAGTTGAAACAAGCCCTAACATTGTTGTTGTCGGGGGTGGCCTGACTTGCATTGCTTTGCGGGGCCCTCGAGGTATTCTGGCTTCTAGGCGGGGCCTGTGATCCTGTCACCTGGGACTGAGTTCTATACTGCATTGGGGCCTGAGTTCCTGGTGCAGTATAGCTGGAATTCCTCGGCTTCTGGAAACGGTCTTGTTGGCGAGCCTTACTTTCCAAGAACTTGCGTTTGTTGTCCTTTCTTTCTTCGGCCTTGGCCCTTTCCGTGAGGATGGCCTTGTTCATTAGGGTGTTGAAGTCCGGATAGATCTGGGGAGTAAGCAAGGTCCGGAGCTCTGGGCTTAACCCCTTCTTGAACATGTCTTGCTTTTTGTCGTCGTCGTTCACCTCTTCCGGCGCATATCGGGCCAATTCTATGAACCGGTGGGTGTATTCTTCCACCGTCATACTCCTTGTTGTAGTGCGCGGATTCATCCGCCTTGCGTTTCATGGTGGCAGAAGGAATGTGGTAGCGGCGGAATTCCCTTACGAATTCTCCCCAGGTGATGGTAGAGGCGTCTTCGGCTGCAGCACAATAGTTTTCCCACCAGGATAATGCTGTTCCGGTGAGCTGGTGAGCTGCCAGAAGGACTTTATCCCGGTCCTGGCATTCGAATGGTTCGAGCTTCCTCTGAATTACTCGCAACCAGTCGTCAGCATCCAACGGTTGCAGGATCCGGCGAAGGTTGGTGCTTGGTCCTTAGAAAGGCCGTCAGCTTGTCGTTCATATTCTGCCCTCGCGGCTGCCGGTTAATGAGGGCGTTCGCCAGAGTCTCTAGTATGAGGGTCTGGTTATGGATGATTTGTGCCAGGTCTCCGAGGGGTGGGGTGGTGGTAGTTGTTCTCCCTCATGACTTCCCCCTCGGTTCTGGCTTACTTCTTGCTCTCCTTGGGGAAGATCTTGTTCAACGGGATGTGCTCCGACACTAGCGGCTACGGGGTTCGGCCACGGGAGGCCCTCGCAACGTTCCGGGGGGTCACCTGTTGATTGGGCAAATCGGGGTTACGATTTTGTGATGTTTAAGTTATTTAATTCATATATATAAGGCAGGATCTACCTTCTGCCGGTATCCATATAAGTAGCACACAACAAACCAACATACAATCACCACAACAACAAGCATCAACTATTTTATTAAGCACGGGGGGTACAACTTAGGGGTACGACTAAGCCTCGTGCTAATCGGCCAGGTTTTGCAAAAGGGCACGTCTTAAACGGAAAGGCTGGGGCATCACTGGGATGGCGTCGATCATTCTACTTGCGTGGTGTGTCTTCTTCCGGGGCGGACAGGGTGAGAGGTTCTCGCTCGCCGTCTTCTGGGTTCCCATCGGTCAGGGGTTGCATTGCCGCATCCCTTTCGTCAGTGGCGGCAGAACTTCCAGGATTCTCGGGTGGGGCTCGTGTGCTCCCAAAGAGTGATCCCCACCCTATGACGGGTGTCCCAGTAAAACGTGGTCTTCCCCTATCGCCGGGACTGGTGTTCCACTTTGGGTCCAATCTTGCATACGCCGGTCTCGGGCCTGCCTGAGGCTCTCTTGGGCGACTGCTTCGCTACTGACCGCGGCTGCGGCTCTCGCCTCGGCATGGGCGGCTCGGATCTGCTGTATCCTCACCGCGAGCTCTGCTTGCTCGGCTCGATGGGTCTGCTCCCTTAGAAGATTGGCTTGCTCATCAAAAAGTTGGTCCAGGGCGGCTAGGTAAGTCGCCACTTGGTACAGGGGGCCTTCTTCGTGGCGACGTCGCTCCAGGTTTCTCATGCGTGCTTCCCAGACTGGGGTTCTGATGGCCGGCGGGAAGAACTTCGCGGGTGTAGGGGCGAGGTGTTCTTCAAAAATCCGGCACAAGTAACGGAGTGCTTTTCTGATGGCCAAGGGGTAGGTGTCTTGGTGTCTAAACCCTGTGGCGGTCGCCCGCCAGGGCTGGATGTCGGGGTAGCGGTTGCTCCTGGCGATGACCAGGATCACCCTGCAGCGGAGGGTACCATGGTGCTCGTACTCTCGGCTGTAGTACCTTGGGCGCCCCGTAACGCCAAGGTCTTCCAGGGTGTTGATCAAGAGGCTGGGGAATCCAGGTGCAGCTTGGCAATCGCCCTGGGTCCATCCTTCCTCAGCCATCTGAAACAGAAACAGGGTAGACAATCTGGTATAGGTGCAACGGGAGCAGATGATATTTATTATTACAACAAGGGTGGTACAGCTTTCATGAATAGTGGTCATTCGGGTAGGGTTTTTGCTAGGGGTGCTAGTCCTATGGAGATTCTTCCTCGGTCCTGATAGAGCGCTTCTTTATTGGAAGGAACCGATCCATCTCGTTTTCGGTCTGAGTACCCTTGTCCCAATGGGTTTCCATGGGTTCTTCTTCTTCTTCTTCGATCCATCCACCTATTCCGTTGCGGTTCTCATATTCTTGCATCTGGGCTTGGAGGGCGGCTAAGGAATACTCGGCGCTTGCGGCTCTTGCCCGTTGTTCCTCCAGCTCCTGGGTTAACTTTTCAACTCCATGGATTAATTTCTTCAGTTGTGCCGCCTGCTCGTTGCAGAGTGCATCTAAGCCCGTAAGGTAAATAGACAGGTGGGAGACCGTATCTTCTAGATCTTCTTCTTCTCGTCCAAGCCCTCTCATCCGGGCAATCCAAGTGCGCCCTCTTCCCACAGCGGGTGGGAAAAATCCCATAGGAGTCCGCTGAAGGTGGCGCCTGTATAGCACACGCAGTCGTCGCAGGGCTTTACGAGCGGCCTTTCGATAGGAGTCGGGGAAGCGGAAACTAGTGGTGGAGATGAACCAAGGGTCCACATCCGGGTAGCGGGTGCTTTTCCCCACAAAAACCATTATGTCGCACCGAAGGGTGCCTCCGGCGATGTACTCACGGTAGGCATACTCCGGTGGTTCCATAACCCCGACGCGTTCCAGGCTGAGCAATAGTAACTTGGGGAGGCCGGGCTCTGCGTGGCAGATTCCGCTAACCCATCCATTGCCAGCCATCTGGAACAAGGCAAAGACCAGTGGTGAGTGCTTGTGCAGAAAAATATCTAAACCAGGATAAGTTCTAGGGTCTGAAAAGGGGTCTCGCTCCTAGGGTTACGTCCTACGGCCAGCCTACGGCTCTGATACCACCTGAAGCGTCCCCCCATCAGGGAAGACTTAAAAGTGTTGATTTATCAGTCCCAGGAGGCTGATAACACTTTTATTACATCAGATGGTACATCACCGTACAACTCTACGCGGTAATGGGCAGTGAAGCGCCACTATCGCGAGGATTACAACCAGAACCCACACAACTACACTAGCTACGAACAAAGGGTCATCAGAGTCTTGCGCCATGCGGAATCCAACGGTGGCCTCAACCACAGGCAAGACTGGGTGCAGGACGAAACCCTACTCGTTGTCTTCGGGGATGTAGTCTGGGTCTTCCACTGTAAAAGTAAGAGAGGGGTGAGTACAAACGTACTCAGCAAGTCCAATCACACCCACGGAGGGGGTATAACAGTAATCATATGCACAGGACAATCCAAGGATAGGTTATGGTTCATTTGTGAAAAACTCAACTGTATGCAAGGGTTCGTTTGAAAACGATTTCCAAAACGAGTTTTCTGGCACCAAAAACACACGATTTTGATCCACACAGGATCCAAGTTTTAAACTGCTACCGGACTCCCCGTCCGCCGTAGCACACGGCACAACTGCCGGACACTTTCCAAACAACTCACACCAGCCCATCCATTCCCAGAGATAAACACTAGTTATGTGACCACACCGTAACCTGCCCAATACCGTGGGCACGACTATTCGAATAGATTTTAACTCTGCAGAGGTGTGCAACTTTACCCACAGTGGGGTACCACAGCACGAACACCTTAGTGCCGGTGCAGATCCCAACAAAGCCATTACCCACCTTAGCTAGACCTGACTAGCCACCACGGGATCCATCAAGGGGTCATTCGACCTATCTCCGAGGTTTAACCGGGGCATAAGTCACACAGATCTTATCCCTTCTCCTCGATCACCCGTTGCTCTCAGCTCGCCTGGTGGCTATCAGACTAACTAGTGGGATTTATGCTAAGCCGTTGCCCATACAACGGTCAAGTGGTTCGCACGACAAGAAGCTAGGTGAGATGTCACATCAACTCGGTCCTTAGAGGTGACAAGATGGATATCTCCCTTCCTAGCTCAACCACACAGGTACGAGCACACCAACGGCAATTCACACCGCATTGCCATCCATCCCGTCTAACTCACTTTTCAAAACCGCATTTTATCCCTTCCCTCACACACACATTTTCTTTATAAAATCAGGTGGTCAAGGTAGGGTTATCTCAAACAAGGGTGGCTATCCTACCATGTTTTCAGCACGCAAAACCATGCAATTTTATAAAACAGGCCACTAGGTTGTGTTTATAAAAACTAGGACAGAAACATGCATCAAAGGGCGGAATTGAACTTGCCATCGTCAAACCCTTGCGGGAAGTCCTGATCGGAGCACTGTCCTTCGGGTTCGGGGTCGCAGTACTGGTCCTCAGTTGCTTGGTCGCGGTCGGGGACCTCGTCGTTCACTCCGTGTCCTACGACGCAAACAAACAGACACACAATCAAGCGAAAGAACTAAAAGCTTTTACCGATAGGCTTAAATCGGAAATAATTTAGTTACGGAGTTAGGGGCAATATCTCTGGGTGGTTTCTTAATGGCATGGCTAAAACTATACTAGAAAGGGCGTGGCAAAGTTTCAGGTCAATCGGAGGTCGTTTCGCACATAAAATGACGCGCTAAAGGTGGTTTCAGGGCTCAAACGGGGGTTCGAGGGCTTGTTCGTAAATATCCGGAAAGAGTGCGGACCTATTTGTAAATCCTAGAAATACCCTAAGCATGCTAAAAGGTGTCGATTATGTTTAGGTTTATGTTCCGAGGGGTTTGATTTGAATTAACGGAAAGGGTAGGGCTATTTTTGCAAAAGAGAATGGATAAAGGGGTTTCTTTGGAACAAACAGGGGAGGCCAGGGGGTTTTTCGCAAAAGGGCCTCCTTCTTCTTCCTCCCCTCACAGGAAACAGAGGAGAGTGGGGGGGGGGGGGAAGCGCCGGCGGCCAACTCCGGCCACCTAGGGTCCGGGCGGCTCGGGTGAGAGGGGGAAAAGAGAGAGGGGACCACGGGGAACTCGTTCCCGGCCTCACCTCGGGCCGGGGTAGCGCGCGGAGGCGGGGCGACGGCGGGCTGCGGCGGCGGGTACTGGAGCTCGGCGTGGCGGCGCTAGGGCGGTGGAGGCGAGGGGCCAGGTGGCGGGGCAGGTTGTGGGGGGTGCCGGGGTGCGGCCGGGCCTATTTATAGGCGGCCGGCGGTAGGGGGAGGCGGCGGCCGGCGGGTGGCTCCACGGGCGGCCATTAATGGCGCCCGTGGCTTGCGACGGGGCTCAGCCGTGCACGTGGGGGGGCCGGGCGGCGGTGTGCGGCACAGAGGGGGGCGCGGGCGGCGAGGCGGCACAGGGGAGGCGCGGGCGGCGAGGCGGCACAGCGGGCGGCGGCGTGTGCGCCACGGCGGCCGTGCGGCCGCGCGCGTGCGCCAGCGACGGGCGGCACGGCGGGCGGCGCGGCACGTGGTGCACGCGCGGGTACGGGCGGCCGGGCACAGGCGCGCGCGAGGGGAAGGGGGGGCCGGTGGCCGGCGCGGCTGGTGCGGCCGGGCACGCGCGCGGGAGCAGGGGGAAAGGGGAAAAACAGGAAGGAAGGGAGGAGGAAGAAAAGGGAGGGGAGGGAGAAAAGAAAGAAAGGAAAAGGAGAGAAAAGGAAAAAGGGAAAAAGAAATAAAGGGAAAGAAAAAGAGGGAGGGAGAAGGGCCGGCGCCGGTCGCGGCGGTGACCGCGGCCGGTCGGCCACGCGGGGAAACGCGCGGCGCGAGGGGAACGGCGAGGGGAAAAGAAAACGCGTCGGCGCCAATCGCGGCCGCAGCCGCGACCGATGGGCCACGCGCGCGCGGGATTCGTGCGCTGCGCGAGAAATGACTTGCGCCGGCGCTATTCGCGGCGGTGACCGCGCGCGAACGGCAGGCTTCCGAGCGACGCGGGATGGGATGGCGATACGGTCGGGGTTAGGGCTATGGTCTGGCGACGAGTGGTTTTTAATCGAAACGTTCTAACGCGTGATTTGATTTTGGTAAGTTTTTAGGGCGTCACACGGACCCTGGTGAGACACTGTTCCTTTATCTTGCAGCAACGACCGAAGTGATCTGCATGGTGCTGGTCACCGAGAGGTCAGAGCCTCTCCCGCAGGGGGCCCCCGTGGAACCCCCTGCAGGAGAAGGAGGTCCAGCCTCCACCACTCCAGTAACTGGCCCTACTTCGGAGGGTCCGGCCGGGTCCCGACCCGGAGAAGCGTTAAGCAGCCTGGGGGCCGACGAGTACCCAGCTGGAGCCGAAGGATCTAATCCACCTGGCAGAGTTAGGACCGTCCAGAAGCCGGTCTACTATGTCAGTGAGGTCCTTCACGAGGCAAAGGCCAGGTATCCTGAAACGCATAACCTTCTTTATGCCATACTTGTTGCGTCCAGGAAGCTCCGCCATTATTTTCAGGCTCACAAGGTTGTGGTGGTGACCGCCTACCCGTTGAGGGCCATCCTCCACAACTCCAACGCCACAGGCAACATCGCCAAGTGGGCAGCAGAGCTCGCTGGGTTCCAGCTCGACTTCCAACCGCGTCACGCCATCAAGAGCCAGATCCTTGCTGACTTCATCGCGGAATGGACGCCTGCGCCAAGCGCGTCCGGGGGTTCGGACCAAGGGACGGACCCCCCATGTCCGGAGCTCAAGGCTCCGGTCTTGACCGGATCTCACTGGACCCTCTTCTTTGACGGGTCCGCCCGTGGCAAGAGGGCCGGGGCTGGCGTGGTCCTCATCGACCCTCGTGGCGAGCGGTTAAAGTACATGGTGCGCCTTGATTTTAAGGCCACCAACAACATGGCGGAGTATGAGGCCTTAATCTTTGGGCTCACGGCGGCTCTGTCCCTGGGGGTCCGGGAGCTCCTGGTCAAAGGGGACTCCCAACTCATCATCAGGCAGGTCCGGGGGGAGTGTTGCTGCAACAACCCCCAGCTTGCAGCCTACCTTATCCATGTGAAGAGGCTGGAGAAGGACTTTGATGTGCTGGAACTGCAACATGTTCCACGCGAAGGCAACACAGCAGCTGATGCACTCTCCGCGAGCGCATCGACCCAGGCACCCGTGCCTGAGGGCGTCTTCCTGAGACGTCTGCTGAAGCCTTCCGCCCAGTCCGCCGACCTGGGCGAAGGGGGTCGGACTAGCACCTCGAAGCTAGCGGTCCCGGCGGCAATCTATCCGTGGTGCCCGCCAAGGGTTGTGTCCTCCCTTGAGGGTCCCGAAGATCTCAGGGAGCCACGCCCAGTTTCTCAGGAAGGTCCTGATGCATGGATCTCTAAGGTCCGGGACTACCTGAAAGATAATTACCTTCCCGAAGATCAAGCATCTGCTGAGCGCATTGTCCGGATGGCTAGGCGATACACAGTGGTAGAAGGGGATCTCTACCGCCGTGGCGCCAACGGCGTCCTCATGCGGTGCATCACCCAGGAAGAAGGCCGCGACTTGCTTGCGGAGATCCATGGAGGCGAGTGCGGAAGTCATTCTTCATCCCGCACGCTGGTTGGTAAAGCTTTCCGGTATGGCTTTTACTGGCCGACAGCACTCCAGGATGCAGCTGAGTTGGTAAAGTCCTGCAAAGCATGCCAGTTCCATGCAAGGCAGACACACACTCCAGCTCAGGCGCTGCAGATGATTCCTCTCTCTTGGCCCTTTGCCGTGTGGGGGTTGGATATTTTGGGACCTTTCCCTAGGGCCGTCGGCGGGTACCGGTTCCTCTATGTTGCCATTGACAAATTCACTAAGTGGCCGGAGGCAACCCCAGTGGTCAACATCACCAAGGCCTCGGCAACTGCTTTCCTCAGGTCAATCGTGTGCCGGTTCGGGGTCCCGAACAGGGTCATTACTGACAATGGGACTCAGTTCACGAGCCAGTACTTCCAGGAGTACTGTGAGGATATGGGCATCCAGCTCTGTTTCGCCTCAGTGGCGCATCCGAGGAGCAATGGCCAAGTTGAGCGGGCCAATGCCGAAATCCTCAGGGGGTTCAAGATCCGAACCTACTGTGACCTTGAGAAGCATGGCGCAAGGTGGATTGAAGAGCTTCCGAGTGTGTTATGGGGGAACCGGACCACACCCAGCCGGGCAACAGGGGAAACTCCTTTCTTCTTGGTTTACGGGGCCGAAGCGTGCCTTCCCCCGGAGATCACCATGGGCTCTCTGCGAGTCCGATCTTTTGATGAGGAAATGCAGGAACAGGAGCGTCGCCAAGATGTGGACCTCGTCGACGAGCGCAGATGGCGAGCAGAAGTCCGAAACGCACGGTACAACCAAGCGCTCCGGCGCTATCACCAGCGGTTCGTGCGTAGTAGGGAGCTCCGGGCCGGGGACCTAGTCCTAAGGCGGATCCTGAACCGAGAGGGCATGCACAAGCTCTCCCCCAGCTGGGAGGGGCCCTTTAAGGTGACAAAGGTGTGCCGACCCGGATCTGTTCGTTTGGCTGCGGAGGATGGAATGCAACTGCCCAATCCATGGAACATTGAGAACCTCCGTAAGTTCTATCCCTAGGACCCGATTGAGTGGGAATTTTCCCTTTGTAATTGGTAGCATCACCCGGGCCCTGGTGTACATCGCACAACTCTTCTGTACCAATTCATTAAGGGAAAATTTGTTCTCAAATGAGTCCTTGAAGTCTATGCGATTCTATATTTTTTCGCTTCTTGTTACGCTAACCCCTCGCATGTTTTCCGCGTCTGTGTCATGCCCAAGGCCCTTCTTAAGTTGCTACGCCACGTCTCTGCCCGGGACCTTTGTTTCATAGGAGAAAAGGAACCGGACCTCTGTGAACTGGCTTCAGGGAGACGCGCTCGCCCTTTGCTGGGGTCCAGGTTGTGTAGCCGCTTAGCCTGGTTCCGTACCCTAAGCCTACACACCCTGCCCTCCTAGGGTGAGCGCCGTTGTACCTCAAACCATGTACCAGGGGGCCGGGACCCCTTTTAGCCCTCGAACATGGGTCCTAGAGTTCTGACTCGCTACGCAACTTAGGAAGCCTTCGCTGGCCAGACCGGGAACCTGCGGAGACGTCTACTAAACGTCGATCCTAAGTCATGTGCAGGACCTCAGTTCTATGGCAGCTAATCCCGACCTATCGCGACTACCTCCCAGGGGGCCACGGGACCTCGGTGTGCCCTAAAGCACTTTGCAGATCGACAACCAGGAAAACAGCTAAGTTTTTCGCAAAAAGTAGACACATGGAATACTTAAACGTATTACTGAAAATGTGCACAATATTATAAAGTTATCTTACAATAACAAAATTTATATTACAAAAGAAATAACAAAAAGATACTGGCACTACTGCTTTGGTGGTCCGGAGGCACTCCCACTCTCTGCAGGTTCGGGACGTCGCCGGAGGCGAGCCGCGACCATGTCTACCACCTCCTGGACCCCTTCTCGCGCGGCGGCCGCTGTCGTCCGGAGGGGTCCGACCAGGACGGGAGTCAGCTGAACGGCAGGATCATGGCTTCGGAAGCTGGTGAGGATGTACTCCGCCATCTCCCGGGCAACTACTCGTCCCTCTGCCTCCAGGAGGTCCTGTAGGCCGGCCTCCGCATCCTGTAGCCGCCTGGCGGTGGAGTCCAGCAGCTGGAGCGTGGCGCCGAATGGTGAAGGAGCCTCCGGTACCCAGATGGGGTTGGCTCCGAGCGCCTCTAGCAGAGGGTTCACCGCACCAACCCATCTTGTTAATCGGTTGATGCCGGCGTGGTGCTCTGCCTTGAGCCCCTCCACCTTGGCCTCCCTCTCCTGGAGCGCTGCCTCGCGTTCCTGGAGTCCCCGGTTCCCGGCTGTCAGCTCCTCCTCCACGGCCACTTCCCGCCTTTGGAGCTCCTGCAGCCGGGCCACCTCTTCTGCTTCTCGGGCGGCCAACTCTTCCTCTTTCTTTGCTGCCGCCGCCGCCCGATCCGCAAGGGTGGCCAGGTGCGCCTCGGCCGTTGCAAACGCCTCCCTCGCCGCGGCTGCCAGCTCCCGGGCAGTCTGCTCCCTGTCCGTTACCGCCTGCTTCAGTTCCTCCAAGGCGATCAACCCCTGGAGGGCTTCCGTTTCCCGCCACCTGGCCTCTTTCTCTCGTTGGAGCGCCGCCGCCTCCCGGACGCGAGCTTGCTCGAGCTCCTCCTGCAGAAGCTCGCGCCCCTGCACGAGTTTGGCGCGCTCCTCGGCGTAGCGGGCAGAGACGGAGTTGATGCGGTCGCCCAGACGGACCTCCCAGTCGGAGAGTCGGTGGCGTTCTGCCTCCAGCTTCTCCCACTCCCGGCGCATGCCGGCCTCTACCTCCTTCTGAGCTTGGTGGCATTTGGCTATGAGTCGGGGAAGAGGGATCTCTGACGTGCTTGGGAGGAGGCGCCTTCCCAGCACCACCTCCGGATCCACCTCCTCTACCGGTGGGGAGGCGCTGCTGGCAACTTCGGCGACCCCTGGTGCCGCCCCCTCCGCCTCTTCCGCTGCCTCTGGTGCCGCCACCTCTGCTGCCTCCGGCGCTGCAGCCTCCGCCGTGGCAGTAGCCCTCGCAGCCGCTGGCTCGGCTGGCGCGGGCCCGGCCTCGTCGTCTGAAGCTGCGATCGCTGCCTCCATAGCTACAGCGGCTTTGGTGGCCTCCTCCTGGGGGGGCAGCTTCGGGTCGTGGCGGGGTGGAGGCATCCGGCTCTGGGTCCATGGGTCCGGTAGCTTCTGGAGTTGCTTCAGGTGGAGGTCCTGCTGGGGACGGCGCCGAGGGTCCCGACACTGGCTGGGGGCCGGATCCCCCAGTTGGAGCATCCGAAGATTGCGGCCTGTCGTATCACCAGTATGGTTGAGGACAAGGGGCCAAAAAAAATTGATGAAAATGAAAAACCTTGACAAAACCACTTACGGGAAGTCGTACCACTCCCATCTGCCCCGGGCTGCGGGGGGACTTTCCTCCCTGCCGAGGACCCCCCGGACCTTTGGTGGGTGTCCCTGGCCATCGGAGTTTCCGGTGGCGGTGATGGGGGCTGTGGATTGCCCTCCGGCGGTGGTGGTGGCGTCGCCGGACGCCGTTTTGGTGGCGGTGGCGGAGGAGGCTGACGTGTCTCCTCCAGACTCCTCTCCGGCTGCTGACGTTGTGGCGCGGGTAGTGGAGCTCTGCTCTGCTCCTCTGCCCCCGCCGTCTTCTGGCGTTTCGGCGCCGGTTCCCCGACCAAGGAACCGTCGCCGCGTTGGAGCCTCCGGGACTTGCTCCCTTCGGCTTGGCTGCGCCGCTCGGGTGCCGCCCCCTGAGCCTCGTCGCTCCTTTGGGCCGGGGCAGCACCCGCACTATCTTTCCGCCGGTGCTCTGGCACCGGCGCTTTCTCTTTTCCTTTCCCGCCGGGGGCCGGACCCCTGGGTCCCGGCTCCCCGGCACCTCCGCTGGGGCGTTGCTGGCGGTCCGGAGAGGCGCCAGGGATCTGGGCCCGCGGTTGGGGTCTCCTCCTAGCTGCCGGACCGCCAGGCCGCCCTCGTCCAGGGTCGGCATCGACGCCAGGACTGATGAACGCAATGCCTGGTCCACGCACAGGGCCTTGACCCCGCTCGGGAGGACCAGGGCCTCCGGGATGAACGCCTCGCTGGTCATTGCCCGGATCGCCGCCTCCAGCTCCGTCCTGGTGAAGTCGCCGCCGGGCCCGCGCGCGATCCTGCAGCAGTCGTTCAGCCCCGTGTACACATAGGCCATCCGGGACCGCTGCTGCAGGGGGGCGATGCGCCGCTTCAGGAAGTCGCCCAGCACCATCATGGAAGTCAGGCCGCTCCTTGCCAGCTTCTTGATCCGGTACAGCACCGGGTCGAGCTCCGCAGGTATCGTCGGCCTGGCCTTCCATGTGCTCCGGTCGCTCTGGGGACCCTCTGTTGGCAGCTCCAGGCGGTCGTGGGGCTCGACTGCCGCGATGACCCAACCTTCACGCCAGTCCTCCCACTTGGAGCTGGAGAAGGCGGTGATGTAGGAGCCCGCCATCCCGTGCCGGAGCTGGAAGTAATAAGCGCCAATCTCGCCGCGCTTCTTCCCGGTCCCGACTAGGGAGTAGAAATGTTTGAAGATGGTGGTGCAGGGGCGCACCCCCACGAACATCTCCATGAAGTGGGCGAAGACCGCCGCGAGGAGGACGGAGTGGGGGGTGAGATGATGAAGTTGGAGGCCAAACTCCTCCAGGAGTAGGAGGAAGAAGGAGGAGATCGGAGGAACCAACCCGCACACAATGTACAAATTGAAAAGGACGAACTCCCCCGCGGCGAGGTCGCGGAGGGGAATCTCACCGGCCCTGACCTTCTCGGCGTTCGCCGACGCGTTCCACCCCAGAAGGCGCCGCACCGCGTCCAGCTGATCCCGGGTTTGGAAGCGGCGCGGGAAAGGAAGTGAAGCCATGGAGATTGTTGGGTGTGGATTGCGAAGGAACGCGGGCAAGAAGGGGCCGAGCGCAAGGAAGCTGATTACGAGGGAGGATGCGGAGACGAAGGGGCGCTGCGGCGTCTGTTGTTGGCAAGAGCAAAAAGGTAGCCGATCCCTTCGGCGCTTCCCTTTTATGCAAAAGCTGTTGTCTCCTCGCATTCTGCTTTGACCGAGGAGAAGTCGAACGGTTGCCACCGCCAGCTTCCCCTCTCCTCACACTCCATGACCGGTGGGCCCGGGCCCACCAGTCATCGGCATGGGTGCAGGAAGTTCGGGGGGGGGGGGCTAGAAGAAGGGCGGAAACCGAACCGCTCGAGCCGCACGACGGGCTCGAATAAGACAAGAATCTGAACCGTCTGACGCGCACGGCGCGCGCGGAGGACGGGCCCCTCGGGGATCCCGCTACAGGCGAAAGGACATCCATGCCCTTTCCCGGCGGGAACGAGCTGTACACCCGGCGCGGTGCTGGGATCTGGCCCCACCTGCGGGTTCGTCTCTCACCCAAGGTGGGCCCGGGGGCCTCTGTCGGTATATATAGATAGGGATACCTCCTGTTAGGCTGTCCAGGGCTTGGCGCCTCACAATCCGTAATCTCCCTCTCACCTTCTGGGGGACGTGGCACATAGCCCGGGCCTGACAGCTAGGACCGTGGTCCCCGGACCCTCCCCGAGCTATTACAAGTTCGGGGCCTCCACGTCCCCAGGAAGGCTGGGGAGCTTTCGGGGGGCCTTCGCGGACCCGGTCTCTCCGGGGAGGTCCGGGACCGCTGCGTGTGGTGGCCAGTCCATCACAGGCCAGCCCGCTCTGACCGGCCTCGGGGGCCCGGACCCCCATCCCCCGGGAAGGGGTCCGGTGCCGCCACGTGCCGTCCTGCAGAGGGAGCGGGGCTGGCCCTGCCACGTGCCTGCGGCTGAAGGCCCTTCGCGGGTCTCCAACCCACCTACCTGCATTTAATGCGGTAGCTGGGCTGGGCGCGCCCAAGTCAAAAAGAGCGGCCTGCCACTGGCACAAGGTGCAGGTATGCTGACACCACGGTAAGCCTGTCTGTTTCCAAGGCGGCGCGTCGTATCACCGCGCACAGTACGCGGACTGTGTGCAGTCCCGTCACGGCGCTGCGCGCGTGATGATGGCCTGTAATAGGCGAGCCAAGGCGTGCGCTGTAACAGTACGCGCACCACGGGACAGCTCCGTCCCGCCCTCTGACCGAGGGTACCATCCCAACAGTGACAGCACGGCTTCACTGTTGGGTAACGCTGACGCCGGACACTGTACAAGACAAGGCTGTACACGGCCATATCCTGGCTGTGGATACGCGCATCAACTTCTCGATCGAGAGGACTACGGAGAAGACCTCCTTATCTCTCGTAGAACGGCCCCTGTTGGCCGGGCCCACCTGTCGGGGTCCCGCACAGTGTAAGCACTCCCCTTGAACTATAAAAGGGAGAGTGCACTCGTTAGAAGACAGGTCCCAAGTTCCAGGTTGCACACACATAAGCTTATGCTGCTTTCCATTCAGGCTCACACAGCCAATACAACACCAAAATGGACGTAGAGTATTACGCTCCGGCGGCCCGAACCACTCTAAATCTTCGTGTTCTTCCTGCGTTCATTTGTCCACCGATCGAGCGCTCCTAAGTCTCCTCCAAATCCATCCTTAACTAGAATTAGGCGGGTGCTTTCCGCCACCCGGCTGGAGAATTCCTCCGACAGGAGGTCTCATTGCCATCGAGTGCATGACTATAAAAACAAACAAAATTAGTCATGTAAATCAAAGTTAATCGAAATGGCAATTATAAAGGACTTACAGCTCGAACCAGCAGGAGTACCGTTGGACGCTGCGTGCGGTGCTGCAGAGGTCGACGGGCCAGCTGCGTACACGTGGGCGGACGCATGAGATGAATTGGAGCCCCCACGTCGTCTCTGCCACGACACGTCAGTGCACGTAATGCTCACGTCAAGTTGTCTTGAATCTTACGAAAGCTGTCCTTGTATTGTGCGTCCGGAACACGTACTCCACGTTCAAGCAACGTGATCTGAGATGTAGCTTCAACCTCCGCGCAGTTGATCAGATCGATCTGCATACGTAATGGGAAGCAGAGTAATATTGTTATCGATTTTTTATAAAAAAAGATTTAATAATTGAAGTTGCGAAAGACGTACCGCGCCATGCTGCGCCTGATCACGGTACAAGGGATACGTGTCCGAGATGGTCGGCTGGTGCTGATGCTCCGTGTCATCAATACGCGAAAGAGTGACGTACGGACGCGTGCGAGTGAGGTACCAGCGGAGGTATGCGCCGTAAGACGCCTCCGTGTGTGGCTGCGGCTCGTCCCACACATCGTCAGGTGCGTCTAGCCACCCTCCTACGTACACCTGCAGCTTGACAACCCAGTTGACCTCGTTGGCATGATATCCCCTGCGCGAATATCTGTTGCAAACATTTGAAAGACAATATTATTTCATGATAACGATTATATAATTAATACAAAACGAGTTATCACAAACTTACTCGTGTATGCTGCGCGGCACGGCCTGGAACGCTCGAGGTAGGAGAGGAACGTCCCGCTCGTTGGGAGGGCGGGATGCCCCTCCGGGGAACCTCCCGCCTGTTAGGAGGGCGGGATGCCCCTCGGGGGACCTCCCGCCCGTTGGACGGGCGGGATGCCGCGTCAGGTGCCTCTTCGTGAATAAGAAAAGTTTCTTATTCGTGAAGAGCCCTTCGGGAGGGGCCTGGGAAATATTTTTGGACCTCCCGCCCATCCATAGGGCCGGAGACCTCCCGCCCGTTGATCGGGCGGGAGGTACCCATTTTTCAAATATTTCCAAAATGGCACCCCTTTTTCGAATTTAATTTCTTTTTAAACCCCTTTTTTTTAAAAAGTCGGCAGTCAGTCAGCAGAGACGACGACTGTGTGATCCGCCAACTTAGGCCCAGTGGCCCCAGAGTGCCTTGGAAACGAGTCGTAGTCGAGCACGTTAGGGCCCAGTGTCTCCAGGCCGAAATGTTGGGTTCTGAGAAGGCCACAATTATTTGGGCCATGATCGTTTGGGCTGAGCGCAGCGCATGCACACAACCATAGGCCGCCATCCATGATCACTTCCACAGCACCACACATGCGGACATGCCACGAGGATGTTGTACAACCACCCCGGACCAATTCACCATCACGTTCCATCATCGGCGGAGGTGAACGCCGCGAAGATGTTAAGCAACTTGTCGCACAGCCCAACTCAGCCCAACTGCTCAGTAACGTTCAGCCCATAGCCAATAACAAAACAGTGGGAGAGAGAGAACGGAGGCGGCATTGCGATGGTCTGAATAGAAGTAGCAGTCAGCAGACACTAACGGTATTTTATCATCCAACGCAGAAGCTAAGACCTAATAGACTAGTCTAGTATTTTCTTTTTTTTACCTAAATCTTTTATTGGAGTCAACATTATTGACAAATGTATTCAACATTCTAAAAGAACTAATCCAACACTCTGAAAAAAATTAATTCAACATTTTTCCAAAAAATGTTGAAACTGTATGTTACGAATGTTAAAATCATAAATTAAATTATTGAACTAGTATATCAAAATATTGAACTGTTAGATAGAAAAATAAAAAAGTATATTGGATCTTATTTTCTTGCACTAATTCCAACTAATATTGTGGTTCAAACGAATTTTTAACTGGATGTATGGCTGACGAGAAAAGATCCATTGAAGTTTCGAATCTGTTTAACTTCCTGTCGGTACATACAGACAAGAGGGCTGCTGAAGCTATCCGCCTAGCCCGCCGAACTGGGCGAAGGGGGTCAGACTAGCACCTCGAAGCTAGCGGTCCCGGCGGCGCTCCATCTGTGGGGTCCGCCAAGGGTTGTGTGCACCCTCAAGGGTCCCGAAGACCTCGAGGAGCCACACCCAGTTTCTCAGGGGAGTCCTGATGCATGGATCTCCGAGATCCGGGACTACCTGAAAGACAACTTCCTTTCTGAAGACCAAGCATCCGCTGAGCGCATAGTGCGATTAGCTAAGCGATGCATGGTTGTAGAAGGGGATCTCTACCGTCGTGGTGCCAATGGCATCCTCATGCGGTGCATCACCCAGGAAGAGGGCTGTGACTTGCTCGCAGAGATCCATGGAGGCGAGTGCGGAAGTCATTCTTCATCCTGCACGCTGATCGGTAAGGCCTTCCGGTATGACTTTTACTGGCCGACAGCGCTCCAGGATGCAGCTGAGCTGGTAAAGTCCTGCAAAGCATGCCAGTTCCATGCAAAGCAAATGCACACTCCAGTTTAGGCTCTGCCAATGATTCCACCCTCTTGGCCTTTCGATGTATGGGGGTTGGATATCTTTGGACCTTTCCCCAGGGCCGTCGGCGGGTACCGGTACCTCTACGTTGCCATCGACAAGTTCACCAAGTGGCCGGAAGCAACCCCTGTGGTCAACATCACCAAGGCATCAGCAATTGCATTCCTCAAGTCAATTATGTGCAGGTTCGGGGTTCCGAACTGAATCATCACCGACAACGGGACCCAGTTCAAGAGCCAACACTTTCAAGAGTACTGCGAGGACATCAGCATCCAGCTCTGCTTCGCTTCTGTGGCACATCCCAGAAGCAATGGCCAAGTGAAGCAGGCTAATGCTGAGATACTCAGAGAGCTCAAGATTCGCACCTACAATGATCTTGAGAAGCATGGTGCGAAGTGGGTTGATCAGCTTCCGAGCGTAATATGGGGGAACCGGACCACACCCAGCCGAGCGACCGGGGAGACCACTTTCTTCCTGGTCTACGGGGCCGAAGCATGCCTTCCCCCGGAGATCACCATGGGCTCACTACGAGTCCAAGCCTTCGATGAGCAATTGCAGGAGCGGCAGCGTCGCCAAGATGTAGACCTCATCGATGAGCGAAGATGGCGAGCAGTAGTCCGAAATGCACGGTACAACCAAGTGCTCCAGCGTTACTATCAACGGTTCGTGCATAGTAGGGAGCTCCGGATCGGGGACCTAGTCTTACGGCGAATCCTGAACCGAGAAGGGCTCCACAAGCTCTCCCCCAGCTGGGAGGGCACCTTCAAGGTGTCAAAGGTGTGCCGACCCGGATCTGTTCGCTTAGCTACGGAGAAAGGCATGCAACTACCCAACGCGTGGAACATTGAGCACCTCCGTAAGTTTTATCCTTAGGGGCTTAGCCGAGAATAAACTTTTTCCTTGTAATATGGTATCACCCCTGTGCGGATCAGGGCGGTGGAGGTCCGCCCTCGTGAACCCGGCCGCTGGCGTCCATTGCACGTTCTATCTGTACCAACTTATCAAGGAAAAATTTATTCTCAGTTTGTCTTTGAGGTTTATGCAATTCAGTTCCTTTTCTTGTTACCCTAACCTCCATGTGGTCCCTTATTCCTGGACCGTGCTTGAGGCTCGAATCGAGTTGCTGGGTTGTGTCTCTGCCCAGGACCTCTCCTTCACAGGAAGAAAGGGTCCGGCCTTCTGGGGACCGGCTTCAGGGAAGCGTACTTGTCCTCAGCGGGGTCCAGAATTGTATAGCCGCTTAGCCTGATTCCGTACCCTAAGCCTACACGCTCTACCTCCCTAAGATAAGTACCGTAGTACCTAGAACTGCGGACCCGTAAGTCCGAACCCCTTCGATCCTTGAACCGAGGCCCTGGCATTCTGATGACTAAGCATCTCAAAGGACTGTCGCTGGCAAGGTCTGGGACCCCGTGGGAACGATTACTAAGCGTCGATCCTAAGTCATGTGCAGGACTAAACCTCGTTTTCGTGGTAGCTAGTTCCAATCCCTGGGGACTACCTCCCAGGGGGCCAAAAGACCTTGTTAGTCCAGAAAGCACATGACAGAGCAAGTAAATTGAAAAACAGCTAAGTTTTTCTCGCAAAACAGCTAAGTTTTATTGCTTGCTATATACAGAACATTACATAACTTACAATATATACAAAAAACAATAAAAAACTGCTTCTATTCTATTGGTGGTCCGGAGGGGCCTCCTCCTTTTGCAGGTCCGGCCCTGTGAAGCGCTCGAAGCGGGTAGCCACGATCTCCACTGCCTCTTGAACTCCTTCCCGGGCGGCGGCCTCCGCCTCTGGTACGGGGCCCACCAGGACTGGATTCAAGGAGATGGCAGGGTCATCACTCCGGAAGCAGGTGAGGACGTAGCCGACCACTACCCGGGCAAGTTCCTGCCCTTCGGCCTCCAGTCGCCCGACGAGGGTGGACTCCAGGCGTTGCAGACGGTCAGCGGCAGAGTCCAGCGCTGGAAGAACGACGCTGAGAAAAGAAGGGGCCTCTGTGACCTGGATGGGACTTAGCCCAAGGGGTTCTAGGGAGGTGCTTGCTTCACCGACCCACTTCACAATCCGCTCGACCCCGGCGCGCTGCTCCGCCAGGAATTCCTCCACCTTGGACTCCCGCTCCTTAAGGTCCTGGGTCCGGACCTCCATGTCTGTCTGGAGGGCGGCGAGGGGGGCCTCCCCCTCCTTGACGGCCACCTCTTGTTGCTTGAGGATGGCTCGCTCGTCGTCAATCAACTTTGCCATAGTCTTGGCAGCGTCGACTGACTGATGAGCGGACCGTTCCTTCAGCTCCACTTCCGCCACCTTCTGGATCGCCGCCTTCTCCCGCCGGGCAACCGCCATCTCCCGATCGATGACCCTGCGTATATTCTCGTGCTGGACCTCACGCTCCACCACCTGGATGCGGTTCCCGAGGTGGCGCTCCCAGTCGGAGAGCCGAAGATGCTCTGCCTCCAGCTCCTCCCACTCCTGCCGGAAGCCCGCCTCCGCCTCCTCCATTGCCCGATGGGCCTTGACCAAGAGGTGGGGGAGAGGGACCTTCACCGGGTTCGGGAGGAGGTGCCTCCCATACACCACCTCCGGGACGTCCTCCTGTGCGGGCTGGGGGCCGGAGCTGGGAGCCTCTGCGACATCCGCTGTGGCTGCCTCCGCCATCGCCGCAGCCTCCTCCACAGCCGGTTCTGCAGAGGGGGCCTCCGCCGTGGCTCCCAATGCAGTTGCCGCAGTTGACGCTCCGCCCATCACGGCTGGAGGGGTCACCTCGTTCTGGGGTGCGGCATCGGCCTCTGGGGCTCCGCCTCGGGCCTCCGCGGCCATGGGCGGGGACGGTGGTGCTGCCGACGGTGCTGCCGGTCCCCCAGCGGTGGTGGAAGAAGCCGGCTGGGGGTCGGACCTCCCGGCCGGAGATTCGCCGGAGGATGCAGAGGTTGTGGCCGGGCGAGCAGTCCTGGCAAACATCATCAAGATAAGGATCCAGGAAATAAATGAAACAAAGAAAGACATGAGAAGATAACCACTCACGTGGGGCTCCGCACCCCCCATCTTGCCTGCGTGACCAGGGATTCTCTCCTTCCTGAGGATGATGCCCCGGGTGACTGGCGGAGCCTCTCCGCCGATGTCGACTCAGGCAGCGGTGGCGGGGCCTGCTGCTGCTGCAGTGGCGGTGGCGGTTGGAACGGCCGCTGCCACTGGGATGGTGGAGGTGGCGGAGCCTGATGCTGTTGTGATGGCGCCTGACACTGCTGTGGAGGCGGCGGTGGCGGTGGTCGATGCTGCGGCGAAGACCACCGCGTCTTCTCCGGCTTCCCCTACGGCTGCTGGCGTTGCAGCGGCGGCGGCGGTGGAGTCTGGGAGCTACCCTGCACTCCTGACTCCGTCGTCCTCTAGCGCTTGGGGGCTGGCTCCCCCATGTAGGATCCGTCGCCGCGGCAGAGCCTCCGCGGCCTGTCCTCCTCGCGGTCCCGGCTGCTCCGCAAGGTGGCCTCCTCCGGCACCTCGTTGTCCTTGCTGATCGGGACAGAGTGCATGTTGTACTTGTGGCGGAGCTCCGGCACCTCCTCCTTCCCGGCGGGAGCCGGGCCTCCGTGGCATGACCCGCCAGGACTTCGGTCGGTGCGTTGC
Source organism: Panicum hallii (assembly GCF_002211085.1). Taxonomy (NCBI): domain Eukaryota; kingdom Viridiplantae; phylum Streptophyta; class Magnoliopsida; order Poales; family Poaceae; genus Panicum; species Panicum hallii. The sequence goes on along the minus strand of NC_038050.1, from coordinate 7,161,438 downwards.
TGGCTGTCGGCCGAGGTGCTGGGGATCCGAATCCCGCGATTGGGGTCACCCCCACCTGCCGGACCGCCAAGCCGCCCTCGTCAAGGGTCGGCAGCGACGCCAGGACCACCGTCCGCATCGCCTGGTCCTCGCACTGGGCCTTGACCGCTCTCGGGAGCGCCAACGACTCCGGGGCGTACGCCTCGCCGGTTATCGCCCGAATCAGGACCTCCAGCTCCGCGCCGGACAGATCTAAGCCGGCCCCGCGCACGATCCTTTTGCAGTCGTTCACCCCGGTGAACATGCAGGCCATCCTGGATCACTGTTGCAGGGGAGCAATGCGGCGCCTCAGGAAGTCGCCCAGCACCATAATGGATGACAGGCCGCCCCTCGCCAGAGTTTTGACCTAGTCCAGCACTGGGTCGAGCTCTGCTGGTAGGGACGGTCTGGCCTTCCAGCAGTTGCGATCGAGGAGGGGCCCTTCCGTCGGCAGTTCGAGGCGGTCGTTGGCGTCGGTCATGGCGATGACCCAGTCGTTGCGCCAGTCCTCCCACTTGGCGCTGGGGAAGGCGCTGATGTAGGAGCTGGACACCCCGTGCCGGAGCTGGAAGTAGTAGGCGCCGATTTCGTACTTGCTCCTCCCTGACCCGACCAGGGCGTAGAAATGCCTGAAGATGGAGACGCAGGGCCGCACCCCCACGAACATCTCCATGAAGTGGGCGAAGATGGCCACGAGGAGGACGGAGTGGGGGGTGAGGTGCTGGAGCTGAAGACCGAACTCCTCCAGGAGCAGAAGGAAGAAGGTGGAGATTGGGGGCGCCAGCCCGCAGGTGATGTACGCGTTGAAGAGGACGAACTCCCCCGCGACCAGGTCGTTGAGGGAGCTCGAGCCTACCCGGATCTTCCAGGCGAGCTCTGGCGTGGTCCACCCCAAGAGGCGGCGCACCGCGTCGAGCTGTTCCGAGCACTGGAAGCGGCAGGGATGGCTAAGAGGAGACATGGTGGCGATTGCTGCAGATGCAAGGGGAAGGATTGCAAGGATGCAGGAGCTGATCGCAAGAGTGCAAGTGGAGACGAAGGGGCACTGCGGTGTCTGGAGAAGGCAAGTGCGAAAAGATAGCCGATCCCAGCGGCGCATGCCTTTAAATAAAGCTGCTCCCCCTCTGGACTCCACGGCAACCGAGGAGAATCCGAAGAGTCGTTCGCACCGGGTGCCCGCCTCTCACCCCCTATGACCGGTGGGCCCGGGCCTGCCAGTCAAAAGTACGGCCGCTGGAGGCAGACGGAAAAGGTGGAATCCGAACCGCAAGTACGGCCGGACGCGCGCGAATAAGACAGGAAGCTGAACCGTCAGGCGCGCAGAGCGTGGGCAGAGGACGACCCCTCGGGGATCTCGCTGGAAGGGAAATGTCCTTCTTGCCCCCTTTACTGTGGGCGTAAGCTGTCCACCCGGCGCAACACAAGGATATGGCCCCACCTACGAGTTTCGTTCCTCACCTGAGGTGGGCTCGGGAGCCTCTGTCGGTACATACAGATAGGGGTACCTCCTGCTAGTGTGTCCAACCTAAGGGGCGCGAGGTTATCCGTAACCTCGCACTAAGCCTTTGGGTGACGGGGCGTACGGCCCGGGCCTAACAGTTGGGATCACGGTCTCCGGACCTCCGCCTGTGCTCTAGCAGCTCCGGCGCCTCCACGTGCCCATGAGGACAAGACGCACACGAACGGCCACCGCCGGCCCGGTCCACCGCGGGGTGGTCCGGGCCCCTACGTGTGGAAGCCGGAACCCTAGGGGGCCTGCGCGCCTGTGCCAACCTTGGCGACCCGGACCTCCCTTCCCATCGGGGAAGAGGTCCGGTGCCGCGGCGTGCCCCTGGGGAAGCGGCCGCTAAGCCAGCCTTGCCACGTGTCCGGTGGCAGCCAGCCTTCTGCGGGAAGTCAGCCCAACTACCGCATTAAATGCGGGTAGGTGGGGTGCGCGTGCCCGAGACAGGGCATGGGCCGCCCACTGACACGTTGGGCAGGTATGCTGACACCACGGTTAGCCCGCCTGTTACCGAGGCGGTGCGTCGCATCACCACAGTGTGTACGCAGACGGGCGGCGTGTAGTCACAACACAGCGTCACAACACAGCACCGCGCGCGTGAGCAAAGGGTAATCATGATCTACTGCAGGAGGGCCGCGGTGTGCGCTGGTATAGTGCGCGTGGAGGCTACAGCATGGCAGGTCAACATAGCCCCTTCGCCTGTCAACGGGAATTGTGACCCAACAGTGTCAGCACATCTCCTACTGTGCATGTCACTGGTAGCAGACCCTATGCAGGCGAGACGGCACAAGACCAAATCCAGACGGAGGATACACACAGAGGCTGAGGAGGAAGATCTTAGGATCTGAGGCATTTAAGGCTTCGATGTGTACGTTATTTAATATATCGCCGGGTCCACCAGTCGGGATCCCGCTCAGTATACACGCTCCCCTTGAGCCTATAAAAGGGAGGGCGCACGCTAGGACACAAGGCTCTTTCAAGCTCGCTCAACTCCCTCAGAATCACAAGCAATACAACACATAGTGGATGTAAGATTTTACGCTCCGGCGGCCTGAACCACTCTAAATTCCTTGTGTGCTTTCCGTGTTCATACGCCTCTTGATCTAGCGTTCCTTGGCTTCCTCCAAACTCATCCTAAACTAGGATTAGACGGATGAACTCCGCCACCCGGTTGGAGAATTCCTCCGACACTTCCCATCCTCTCCTTCCACTTGCATCGCAGCACATGGACATCCCACCACTGCTTGTCTGCTCCAAGCAACACGCAGTGGAAGATGCATGAACCAAAATCTAGTGGAAAGATGGATGGATAGGATTTTCGAGCTCCCTGCCCTAGAGGTCGCGTCGGGCGGCCCTTGGAGAAGGTCGTCGTCATCCGACTCGTCACCGCGGATGTAAGGCTCAAGGCCCAAACGAGTGTGAAGGAAGAAAGTAAATGCAACCGGTCCGAAAGTAGACAACATAACAGATGCAAATTTGCCCCACAACGTCAAACAATAAACAAATCACAACCCCAATGAATCTGCCAAAAAATCATAGCCGTGCAAAACCAAGTGATAACATGAAACAAAATCAACCGAGCGATGATGTATAGAAATCCCCCCTTTCTCCCTAGGGATGGCAACGGGTACGAAATATCCGCGTACCCGCGGATACCAAACCCGGTGGGCGCGGATATGGGTCTGGATTTGTGCCCGCGGGTACGGGCACGGGTACAGCTCTAAACCCAACGGATATTTTCTAACGGATTTGAAAAATTGATACCCGAACCCACAAACCCGCCAGACCCGCTGACATGTGGGGCCGAGTGGTTATATATATACACAATTTTAGGGTTTCCTACTCTCTCAATTTTCCCATCCCCGTCTCCCCCCCCCCCCCGACTCCCCAGTTCCAGCCGCCACTCCGCCAGCCCGCCACGGCCCACGAAGCCACCCCACCCAGCGCCGTCGCCCATCCCCGCCGCCGCGCCGTGCCATCGTCCGCCGCTGTCACCCATCCCCGCCGCCGCCGGCCGTCCCCATCCCCGCCCGTGCCATGCCGCCGTCCCCATCCCCACCGCCGCCGTCGCCCATCCCGCCGCCGCTGGCCGTCCCCATCCCGGCCCGCGCCGTGCCGCCGTCGTCCGCTGCCATCCCCATCCCCGCCGCCGCTGTCGCCCATCCCCCCCGCCGCCGGCCGTCCCCATCCCCTCCTGCGCCGTGTAGCCATCCGCCACCGTCCCCATCCCCACCGCCGCCGTCACCCATCCCCGCCGCCGCCGGCCGTCCCCATCCCCGCCCGCGCCGTGCCGCCATCCACCGCCATCACTGCTCCAATCGTTGGCCAGTAGAAGGTACAACAACATAGCCTGTTTCTCTGTTAGTCACTTGGTCCTAAGCAAGATGGATAGGCTAGGTGGTTCAAGCATGTGGAAATTGGAATTGTGGATGCACTATAAAGAGATGATTCCGTATACACTTGCCACATGAATTTAGCTGGAAGTGAAATACATTGTTTGAAATAACTTGCATAGCATAGGTCTCTAACTATGCACCAAGGTAGAGGATAGTTTATCAAATTCTAATGATTTTATGTGCAGCCTAGCTCGAACATATTTACTGCTTATGCAGTATACAAGGTGAATTGTCTCTACAAACCATAACATTTGGTAGAAACCATTATGATACTGATAGATTAGCCATGGAGAAAACCATCGCAAGGTCATTTACCAGAAATTTGACTAGATAACAAGTTACAGGAGAGACACAAGCATGAGTTCCAGCTAAGATTATGATCTGCGGGTACACGGGCGTGCCCGTGGGTACGCGGATATCCGCGGATAGCGGATACGGGCGTCGTTTCGTGTCAGTGGCGGGTTGCGGGCGTGAGCGCAGGTACGGATTTTAGTACGCGGATACAGATATACAAAGTTAATATCCACGCGGATTTTACCCGATACCATCTACAGTTCTCCTCCTTCTTCGGTCAAGAAACAACAACAGATGCACGCGCGCAAGGGGGGTTGTGGCCTCGGGAGCGAAGAGAACGCCCGATCCGCCCACGCTGGTGGCCACCGGGCCGGCTAGGCCATCCCCGGATTCCCGGCCGAACGATCCGGCCGAGCTAGCCTTGACCAGTAAATGAGGTTTCCCGGCCCAGTCTCCGGTGGGTTTTTCTTTTTGAAGAGGCTGCTCCTGCTAGTCTCTCACTCGCCGGTGGCAGTTTCGCCACCACACAGCAGCCAGGCCCCAGGCTTTTCTCGCTGGCCGAGACCCGAGAGCTAGCTCGACCATCTCGGTTCCATGAACCTGCTGCCAACGCGATGAGCTGTGTTACTATCCTCCCGGCCGTACGTCCAAGGTTGTTGCGCGCCTGCCTCAGCCTCAAGGACAGCAAGAAACTATCTAAAAGAAAGAAAACTGTCTGCAAGGAGGAGGAAAAAACCTATCTTATCCTAGGATAACTGGTGTTGTTACCACGCGTGTCCTTGAAACACGAGACGACGACTGTGCTCAGATCCCCATCAGTGTCTGACCATTATTAGCAGGCGACCGACAGGGGGCAGCGTGCCGCAGCCGGACTGGGCGATGGCGATGGGGGAGAGATCAGGATGCAATCGTGGTTCGGTCAAACAGTAGGGCAAGTGATGAGGGCGGGCAGTGAGAGTACACACGCTAGATAGTAGCAGCAGCAAGGAGACGATGACAGCACCAGCGAGAAATAATTGTCCCTTCGGGCTTCCAACAGCAACACGAGTGAAGGGGCCGAGAAGAGTGTCAGAGAGGAGAGAGATGCTCGCTCTGCTCTGCAGTCTAGGGGACACTCACCAGCAGCAGCTAGCTAGCCCATGTAGATGTAGGCTGCTTTGTAGGTGGAGTGTTTGCCCTGCGCAGGCGCACCCACCCACCATGGCCATGGCCTGCCCTGATGGCCATATGCTCGTACGTACCAAACTCAGATCAGTCACTGCTCACCTATAGCGACAAGTGAAAGCGGAGCAGGCGCCGGCGCGCACGCAGGGGAAGGAGGAGAGGCGATGGCGGGTGGCCTTCGCCTCATGGCCTGGGCCTGGCCGGCCACTGTTGCCATGCGCCATGCCCAGCTGCGGGCAGTCGTCGATGCTTGCTAGTAGCTTGATGGACATATCCATAACTATTTACTGCTGCTGCTACACCTCCCTACCCGCCCAAACGTTACCTAGCATCTGGACCAGAATCCTGCTGCTGCTGCGAGGACTGTTGGGGCAGGGTAAACCGGTAAAGAAGCTCAGCTGCATCGTCGGCTCGAATGAAGGGCCATTCATGTCTCTGAATTTCAGCTACATCTATCGATCTTTAGGGTTTTTAGTTTATTTCAACCTCTGGGACTGATGGAGATCGACCCAATTTCACGGGAGTTTCACATGATCACACAGCTCAAATGCCAAGGGCTCCCAAGTTCCCATAGGCCATGGATAGAGCTTTTACCAGGCGATAGATCGATGGTGATCGGTCGGTTTCAGTTCCATCCGAACATCTGTTGGGGAATGGAGTCGGACTGTGCCTACAGAAGTGTCTGTGAGCGAGAGGAGAGCGAGGCTGGCTGGCTATAAAGCTGGGAGGCTCTGGCTGGGACTGGGAGCACAAGCATGCACGGCGACCCTTTCAATGGCTGCTTTAGGCTACAGGCATGGCAGCGTCCGCTTCCCTCTGGCATCCCGAAACGTGTGCCCCAATAACGGCATTGAGGCCAGGGGCAAATTCCACTTTGGTGGCGAAAGGTATCACTCCCCGCCTGGCCCCCTCATCACCTCACCACCACCACTCTTTCCTCCCAAGGATCGGACCGGTGCGAAATATGGCAATTAGCCACTTACTCGAAAGAAAAACCACACTGTCCAATCGACCTCGCTCGCAGGCAGATCGATCTAGTCCACATGTAGGCAAGGCGAGGCACCAGCCAATGCCGATCGAAATGCATGCCGCTGATGCCACTTGCCTGCTTCTTGTTTTCGATCCCAGTATTTCCACATACACTTCTGTTCTTGATCACGAATCCAGGCAGGCAGGCACCATTTGTTTCAGGAGATAAGCAGGCTCTATCCAACGCTAAAAGTTGGTTTCAGCGCACTTGTGTCGTCAACAGCTAGCGCATGTCGGGCTAGCAGTACCTGCAAGGCATGTATACGCCCCACTTATGCATTTACTCCTGTGCTGTTGGAAAATTCTGTCACCATCAATGAAAGCTACTTAACTGAACACTGTACCGCAACAGGGGCAAAAATATCGATATCTATCCAAACAGAAAAATGGAGGCCACTGGGATTTTCGTAACCAAGCACAAGCACTGCTTTAAGGCAATAGCTTACTGAAAAGGGGAGATCGATGGTGTGATTTCTTTTTCCAAGAATATCAAAGACCGAGCATGATAACAAATGAGGATACTTTTCTCCAAGGTCCAAATCACCTTCTTAAGCATAATCGTCATACATGAGGTACACCAGTTGCCATGCTAATTTTTCTTTAAAAAAAACAAAGTTGAACATAGAATTGAGGACATGGTTCAAAATAGCGGGATAAGGGGTTTAGCGGCGGAACTCTAAAAACAGCTAATAGCGGTCTATAACGGGTAAATTATACATGAGTTCAAATAGTTGTAACCTGCCTCAAACAGCTATAGCGGGAGATTTAGAACTTTGATTGAGGATCACAAATTCTTATGGAATTGGTTTTCTACAGCAATTCAAGGAAAATATGCATGAATTAATCAAACCTCATATTATATATTTTTCCTTTACTGAGTCAAATGAAAAAAAACTTTTTTCTCAAAAGTACTTGTGCTTTGTCTTGCTTAAACCATAAAAACACAACACAGCTCACAATTGAGTGTTTCGAAATCCTGTACACTGCATACCACAGAGCATTCCATTTCTAAGTTTTACTTATCGGTGCAGGGCACCTTACACTTCCCAAGTCTAGATAGATTTTTTTGCTTAATTATGTGTCTATATACGTGTGATGGTTTAACCAAAGAGATCGTTTGAAGTTAGCAATGATTTGTATCACATGGCGCAGATATATTGAATGAAACTGCACAAATAAAAAATCACACTCAGCATAGATAACTTGAACTCGCAATAAAAATAAAGAAATTAACATATGAGCTGGTATCACATGTGTAGTAGGTTAATGATAAAGTAACTAAACACATATATTGAAAAAAATGAAAAAGACAGAAAGATCTAACTGTTGGCAAAAAGACATACATAACAAAGTACCGAAGACTACAACTGCAGATAAGCCAGCATTATTATTCTAGTGTTATATTATGGCTAACATAGATCACAGAGAACGAGAAGCATTATTCGATCTTTGACTCTGGCAGATCACTCCGGCCCAGAAAAAAACCAAGCAGCTAACATGTGTTATTATCACTTCCTCACTGCGTGGTGGTCTGGTGGATGCTCATTTAATCATTTCATATCTCAGTTGCTAGCTAGTTTCAAAGTTTACGGCTATAGCTCGATGGGGCGCGACCTCACTCTACGAAATGCTATGTCACCTAGTACTGAAGCTACATTGACTGTGCGGTCAGAACCTTTTTCTTTTGAGGATGCTGTGTTCTCAGAGCTAAGAAATGCACACCAACAATTTGATTGTTCTGCAATAGGTTTTTATTTTGGGGTGAATTCAGTTGGCCCCACGCCCATGCGTGTACACAGTTAGCCCCACACCTCCAAAAAAAACTGCAAAAACAATCCGATCGAACTGCTACAGGGGTTGTGGCTACGTGCAGCTAACCGGTCCAGTTTTTTGGCAAAACCTAGCGAGCTACAGGGCCTTTTGGTCAGAATGTGGTCCACGTACAGTGCATGTGCATGCTAGTGTATATCTGCTTACTGTGTAGTGGTTAAGATGAGCCTAACTGTCCAAAAAGTACAGAAGCATTAGTAAAGGTAAAAAATTGACCTCTCCCTATGACTTATTTTATTTTACTTTATTTTATCGAGTTGATCGGTGGGAGCTGAGTGTAATTCACATTCCAGAACTAATTAATAATGGCACATAACTGTACACATCATTAATTAATTATCAGGGACCATGCACCTTTGCCTTTGCATGATGTGGTTGTTTCTTAGGGCAGATGCAATGCCATCGTGTGCAAAAGAAGCCAACTCACATACCACCACCAACCACAGAGTTTTGTTAGCACGTCACAATACACCCAAGTTAGTCAGAACAATCCTACGCCGGTCCGGGACGTTTCCGTTGTAGGCATAGCTATTTATAAGAATAACATAACGGGAAGTGATCCTAAAGTCAATTAGTCACCCTAGAAATCCTATAATTCTCGATCGCGGACATCAGGACACCTCGCACAGTGAGGTAAGGGTTCAGATCAAAGGGATAGAAGCACTTTGGAGGAAGAACATAGAACATTACGTGTGATGGTAGGGTAGGGTGGTTTAATAGCGAGTACCTTCATTTTTTTTAAAAATAAAGAGGAAATAGTGATGACCTTGCCGGATCTGCAAGCCAAGTGCCAGAGTGAGGTAGCCGGTGCCCTGTAGGGAGGCTATCAAGCAAGTGAGCTTTTGCAAGAATTTGTAATATTTGGGTTAATAAGTATCATCTTAATTATAGATAAGAAGCAATCTCATTATAATGCTAATGAAACAAGACTCGTAGAGCAGAAGTTTATTCTAAATTGACTGAATAAATTTCGTTTTGGAACAAATATAAATTGAATAAGAAATAACAATAAATTGTTTCTACCACAAGAGTTCTTTTGGCAGCCCTTCGATGCCAGGTATGTTATGCACCGGTCATTTGTTAAGAGCCGACAGATATTGTTGGTAGATCGATACTCTATTGGATTAAAAATGCATGTCATTTTAGTGATATCGACGGTTATGTTTTAAACTTTCATCATCTAAATAGATTGACTGTATAAATATATCTAGATTCATCACGAAAAACACTTTTATAATATTTCATTATCTTTATATGGAAATTGTTAAATATATATATATCTAAGTTGACTGTATAAATGTATCTAGGTTCTTGATGGGTAGTGTTGGTGGAATTGTTGGTCATGGTGTCACCTTGTAACCGTGTCGATCTCTTAAACGACATGTATTTTGAATCCGAGAAAATATCTTCTTTCCTTGTGTCTTTTTTGGCCTAAGAAAGGATGTCAAGCAAGAATACTCTGAAAGTGGTTTCAATAATTAATGTGGTTAGATTTTCACAATATCTTCAAAACTATGTGTTGTGCGAAAACTGAAATTGTGATTAAGCTACATGTAATAATTTGGTTTTGCAAGTGGTTTTACTAGAAAATTTGGTTGGAATATAGTACTAAAAAATATGGGATAAAAATTCCGTACCCGGAAAAAAAATCCCTTCGATTTCTTACTTTCCATCTCTATGTCTGTGTCTATGACATATTGCAAATAGAGGTCCAATATGTCATAAACACATCAGAGATTGAAAAATTATGCTAGTGGAAAATAGGACAGAACTCGCACTCCTATCTGGAAGTAGCTAGTGTATGTGATACTCTCTGCACGTGGAAATTTTCTCGAGACAGAACTTTGGCATTTGCATCCTTGTTTAAGGTCTATCAAAAAAATTAGCATCACGACGGAATCATTTAATTTTCAAGACAATTTTTATTTAACCACCTACTACGAAGTTGTATGCCGATAAAACACAAATGCACCGCCAGATCGCATTTTGTGCCGCAGAACAAATAATTTTTAGTTTCCTGTCTGCACGCAGCCATTTTGTGTGACGTCGAGATCGATCATCACATTTGCATTGGATCTCTATCACCACTCATACAATACAGGTCCCATATGCCTAAAGTTGGGAAGACCAGCCCATATGACCGCATCTCGGTCCCCTACCATGTTTGTACACTACATACAGTGCTGGTCCTTTGTTTTTGACAATGTTCAGTGTACACAACTCAAATCCCTGTGGATGTTGCAAAAATACACGGTCTTTGGTTTCCTGAAGAAGGATTTCAAGGAGGCACATCCACCCTAGTGCAGCTATGGGCGCCCCCATCTCTGGCCAATAAATGTCCTAGGTCACTTGTAGCCAATAGCGTCTCAACATGCACGCAGCTTTTTCCCCAATAGTGCAGGTCCTTGTATACTCCCTCACCTCACGGCCTCATCTCACCTCACCTCATCCACACGAACAGGCAGTGTCCCTCTCCCCCATCCTCTCTCTATAAGATGGCACAGCCCTCTCAGGTAGGGGCGAGTGTCTCACACTCACATAAAAAAAAAATGCCAAGGTTCTCCTAAGCACAATTCTCTTGCTTGTTGGTCTCCTACACAGGCTATGCACATGAGCCCATGCCTCCTCCTCCAGTCCTCCTCACTCTCTCTCTTTCTCTGTCTGCAGTTGCATACTTGCATAGAGATGAGATGATCTGATCACCTAGCTAGACCTCTCTCCTCTCTCTCACCTGTCTGAAGCACAAGCCTAGACCTTATGCATGGCCGGACACATCTGATCATAGGCCACACTCCTCCTGCCGCTCTCTCTCACACTCACGCTCACAGAGATCGACACACACTGCTCTTGGTGCCAGGACCTAGCGGGGAGGGGAGAGGCATCAGGGGGCCTTGGAGTCCCATCAGTAAAGCACATGTTTCCTTTCTGTGATTCCTCGAGCCCCATGGACTTACCGCTTTACCAACAGCTGCAGCTCAGCCCGCCTTCCCCAAAGCCGGACCAATCCAGCAGCTTCTTCTACTACCCATGCTCCCCTCCCTTCGCCGCCGCCGCCGCCGACGCCAGCTTCCACCTCAGCTACCAGCTCGGTAGCGCCGCCGCAGCGGCCACCCCGCCACAAGCCGTGATCGACTCGCCGGAGCTGCCGGCGCAGCCGCTGATGGAGCAGGCGCCGGCGCCGGCATCAGAGCTGGACGCCGCCTGCGCCAATGCACAAGGCGCCGGCGTCAGCCTCGACAGGGCCTCCGCGGTCGCGAGGAAAGACCGGCACAGCAAGATATGCACCGCCGGCGGGATGAGGGACCGCCGGATGCGGCTCTCCCTCGACGTCGCCCGCAAGTTCTTCGCGCTCCAGGACATGCTTGGCTTCGACAAGGCCAGCAAGACGGTGCAATGGCTCCTCAACACGTCCAAGGCCGCCATCCAGGAGATCATGACCGACGACGCGTCGTCGGAGTGCGCGGAGGACGGCTCCAGCAGCCTCTCCGTCGACGGCAAGCCCAACCCGGTGGAGCTGGGACTGGGAGGAGGAGATCAGCAGCCGAAGTGTAACGACCGCAGCGAGGGGAAGAAGCCGGCCAAGGCAAGAAAGGCGGCGACCGCCCCAAAGCCACCAAGAAAATCGGGCAATGCACACCCAGTCCCCGACAAGGAGACGAGGGCCAAGGCGAGGGAGAGGGCGAGGGAGCGGACGAAGGAGAAGCACCGGATGCGGTGGGTGAAGCTTGCATCAGCAATTGACGTGGAGGCGGCGGCTGCCTCGGTGGCGAGGGACAGGCCGAGCTCGAACAATTTGAACCACCACTCATCGTCGAACATGGCGTGTGGTGCTGCTGAATTGGAGGAGAGGTGCTCATCAACCCTCAACAATGGAGGAACCAGGATGCAAGAAATCACAGGGGCGAGCGACGTGATCCTAGCCTTCGGCAATGGAGGATACGGCGCCGCCGGCAACTACTACTGCCAAGAACAATGGGACCTTGGTGGAGTCGTCTTTCAGCAGAACTCGCGCTTCTACTGAACATGGGCACTAGGTACTAGTACTCTTCCAATCCAACTTACATATATCCTTGCCCCTCCCATGAACTTATTCCCAATAATTTCTTGTTTTAATTAATTCGTGTGTATTTTTCTTCCTAGCCTTCGTAATTGACTGCGTGACGTTGAACTTGGTTTGGTCATCGCATGATGTATTATAGCTAGCATGAACTGTGTTGATTCATCAATGGAATCTAATCTATATGTTGATCCTGTGATTTCCAAACTACTGCATCTCTCTAATGAAAGGGATCAAGTAGTATCTGCTGCTGATGGAACTTCATTATTTGGCAAGCAAGTATAATTCAGCTGTTTCATGAAAGAATGAGTTTAAGCAGCTGAAGGCTGAAGCTGTACCATGATGCAGCTTGTATGCATGTTAAAATCTGCAGCTAATAATAATGGCTTTATAGTCTGATAGTTCATGGGATGTTCATAAAATAATTGCTTTTATCTCCCACTAATTTCTTTATGAATTGCAAATCTGATTCGAACCTTCTTGAGAATACTCCACAATATTTCGGTCCCTCAAGGTAGATTGACATCATACTCTTCTGCTCGAGTTACGCTAAAAAGCTATTGTATATGCTATAGTTCATATTCTAATTACATTACCATACCATACCTCCACATTAAAAGTACCATGCATGATTTCAGTTTGTATACCTAATTATCAACTGCTATTTGAGTGGATCGTATATCATGCAGCTATAATTATACTAATTAGCCAACTTCCATGCATGCTTAATTACACATTTTCTGTAGCATAGAGTATATGCTGAAAGTTATGTATGTCTATCTATTAATAAGGTTCAGGAGGCACATCAACGTCCTCAGTTCAAATCTAGCCTTTATTGAGAATCCAGTCAGCTCAAATAACACCCATCACTTGCACAGCCGACAGAAACTATAGGTCCATGGCGACAACATCATAATCAGGTTAAAGTGAGACCTTGGCGTCTTAGTTTTGTCAATACACGCAACTAACTTGATGTTAACATAAGAAAGATGACATGCTGATTTTCTACGTCAGGTGTATCAACATCAAAGTTTGTTTTCTGCATATTTAATTTATATTTCAAAAAGTTCTAAAAAAAATTATACCTTGTACACCATTTTGAAGTATATATATACACCTGCATTTGGTAAGAAAAAAAAATAGATAAGCTTTTTTAGGTCTGGAGGATAAGTTTTACCTCTTAGGGTTTTTTGATTTTGTTGTTTATATATAGGAACTTTTTGTTGCACAAATGTAAGTATTTTAACAGGCAGTGTATGCGATTTTAAATAATTTATTTGCAAGTGCTCAAGTGCATGAACCTAACCTAGGTGTATATACTTCTAAATGTAGAACTGTATTCCTCCAGACCTAGAGGTGTTGCTTATATGCACAGGTCTTGTAGCTTCCAGATGAAAACAATGTTTCTTTTTTTTTTGCGATGAAAACCTGTTTCTGAATTTACAATTTCATGGGATGCAGTTTGCCCATGATATTTATCTACAAAAAATCAAACAATATTCTTTCCAGAACAAGCTGAATGCAGCTAAACAGATTTTAAATTTATGCAGCTTAATTATTGCTAGATTGAAGCTTGATTTCCCCAAGGATGCTATGTATTGTACTTGAGCTAGCAGCACTCAAAGTTAGCACACGTTAATGGTTTCTGGGTAAGAAATGTACTAAATGCTAGAGATGGTCAGCAATGAAATCCCCAAAAATTAGTATAAGGATGAGCGGCATATATTAGCAGAGGGTGCAGAGTGACAGATACTATTAGAGGGTATACTATATATCAACAAGTAGATAAATACCATAGAGAACTAATAAACTAATCGCGGCGAAGTGATAATCAATTTGACTAAGGTGGCCACGAAAATCTTTAAGCACAACACCACAAGAGAGTACAGGATAGTTTATCTATCTTTAGCAGTCCTCTTGCCCATCTATGTTTGCACTACACAAAATCTATATTTTAAAAAAATGGAAATGACTCCGCCGTCTGCATAAGCATCAGCCTTGTTTTATTACAAAGTTTTTTCAGCCATCCCAGCTAAGGAAATAAAGGGGAACAACTGATAAAACAATACAAAATGTAATGCTTAAGAATAACTACACAAAATGTAATGCTAAAGAATAACCTACCTTCTGATCCTGTACCTTCTTTTGGCGAGGTGACAGTTGTATTACTTACAGTAAGATCGCAGTGGTCCTTTATATATACTTTATTACCTATTAACATTCTCAGCTGGCTAGGTGTATGTAATAATTGATCACAAATTATTCCACAAATAAAAATGCCTAGGGAGAGCTAGCATACTCTTAAAAGAATGCTTTGCCTAATGGGAAAGCCTGCCTATTCTCTTGTGTTGTAGTCCTTCACTGGCCACAGCTATAACAAGAACTGCAATTGATCTGTCACCGCGATGGGCCCTAGCTAGCATGCAGTAACATATGGTAACTGTTGGTGCACGTAAAATTGTACACCACCGATTAATTCCACCCACACAATGCAGCCTCTCTCAGAGGTCACATGCTGTACTGCAAGGCTTCGGACAAACAGTGTGTGCACATGTATCTAGTCTTGTCATTCTGGAGTACTTTGTGTTTAAAAAAGACGACCAAGGCAATTGTATGATCTGTGCAACAGGCAATACGTACGTACCCCACATCAGGATCACTACGTACATTGAGCATGCAGCACACTGTACCGGAGACTGTTCATTCGTCTGCAGCTAGCAAACCAGCTGCACGCCCCTACTTGAGTGCAGGAGCTCGAGCCGGCCACCGAATTGAAGCAAACAATTACTCAATCTGCGCGAAACACAGAAACATTTTAATTTTAATTTCAATCAAAGGGCAACAATGTCATATTGCCTATGGAAGAATATTGACACAAGATAAATGCATGGATCTACCTACATGTAAAATAATGATTCTGAAATTATAATGCACCAGAGAAAAAAAATCTGAACTGAATTGAAAGGATTCACCATGTGTGATCTTTCTGTGAGATCAATTAAGCAGTATATAATTGTGCTTTTGGGGCAATGTGATGCGTGACAAGTGAAATTGCAACTCCATGTATTTTTGGGGCAAAAAATATAAATTGTAGAATATTTTCAGTATAATTATGCAATTATTTTTTAAAAACAATATGACATGTTTATGAGCAAAATAAATTCAGAGCATTGTGTACTTCTATGCAATTGTCTCAAAGTTGTATAGTCTCTACAAGAATAAAAGCACAGAGTCGTCATATGACCACACCAACCAATATATATGCCTTCGGTGCCACCCTTGACTAATAAGATTTTTCTTCCTAGAGATATGAACAGTTACTTGGGGGAAATGCAGGGGCTAACCACATTTATTTGTTACTCAATAAATTACAGTTACAAAGTACTGTATGCTATGATGATTCAAGCATACGCTATGTATTCATTATGGTACAACAATGATGATGATTCAAAGCTAGCTATGAAAATAGATTAATCTTTGTATTATGGTCATCTACACATGAAAGTATAATTTCTTCATTTGGCTCACCTTTCCAAAACAAGTGCTTCGCTGCAGAAACCTATTGATCTTGAGCTGGAATCAGTTCAGCACCTGCTACCTAAGGAGGAACTGAAACACTAGATGTGACTGCCTTCACATTAGGGCTTGAACATTATAAATACTCACTCACTTGAAAACATCAGCTGGGATACCCAGATAACTCAGAATTTTGAAGGAAGACTCGGCTCAAAAGGCATCCAAGGGTGTTCTCGGAAAAAATAGCAATACCTGCAAATATATCTGACCTGTTGAATTTAGCATCAGAGTTGAAGCTCATGTGGGACTCCATGGGGACGTTGGACCTCCCTCGTATTACAATATTATACCTGAAGTAGTTCCTTATCTGTATATACATTCTAGCTTCTTGCTTTCACCATTTTTGGCCACCTTCTATTCTTCTGCCTGCGCACACCATGGCCTTTTTCTTTAAAAAATATGGTCTTCTAGAATAAATAGATCTCAGCGTGTACTAATTGCAATGTAGATCATATTCTTAAAATCAATTGTTAGAAAATTCTGTATTTGCAAACGTATATCCTTATCTTGGATTTTGAAGCATCACTTTTCACCATAAGTCACTATTAATTAGTTAATTGATTACTGCCAATTGTGTATATTAGAGTTGACAATCTAGTGTGCAATTAGTAGAAGCAAACAATTTACAAAAAAAGAAAAAGATGAAGAGTCCAAAATAACATATTGTGCTGTGGTCCATGTAGTGGATGTATATATCAATTCTATTAGCACGATCAGTGTTATGATTGGTGTTATCCAATGTATCTAAACAGAGGTCATGTCGGGTTTGTCATGCTTCAATATTATATTACAACATCTTAGTCAGCCTGTTTCTCTGGATCAAAGTTTATGATATCTATCTCCATTATCCTCATATAAAGGATCATCTAACAAAACAATTGAGCAATAATCACAATAATTATGCACTGGTCTATAGCTAGTGTATGTTACACGAAGTATTTATAGTAACCCATCTGTTCAGTATTAGTTTTGTCTTCTTTTACCATGTGCTTTATGCATGGGAAAGAATTTATTATTGTGGAGAGTATACCTTCAGTAGTTTGTGTTCCTGTGCCTCATCTGAAACTGTATTTCATATCTTGTTTTCTGAAAAACAATGGTGGTGTCTGTTTTGGGGTCATTTGTTTATGCTTTACCTATACATCAGTAAACACTTTGGTGAAATTGAATATTCATTTGTCTTTATTTGACTTAAAAATGCATTATTTGTTCTTGTACATGTTTACAGCTTGTGATGCCAATACTTCTAGAATTCCGCCATCAGTATTTTGGAACTATCAAGATTGGACATATAAAAATAGACCACTAATTACTTTATTATGAAGTACTTTCAAAACAGCATACCTCAATTATTTTAGAGTATATTATGTTGGGGATCAACTATAAATGTTCAGGAGCATCAAACAGAAGAATGGTGTGATGACTTTATAATCTACCCAAATTTAGTGCACACACATGCCTGCTTGTGATAGTGTTAACAAGTTAATACAACACTTCATATTATTGGAAAGAGATGTGCCTTGAGTTGACCTTAGTTAATATGGGCTTCAGACCTTTCACCCTGTTACTATGGTCGATCAACTCTAAATCCAATTAAAAATAATTGCATAACTCAGGACTCCTGGATATCACCTGCAGAAAAGATTGGGGAGGCAATAATCAAATCATTCATTGATCCAATCTTAGATTGCTTATATAGTTACAAGTATATGAAGAATAGTGCAAGCTACTTACTTTCATGCATTGAAAGATATAACATTAGTACTTTACATCTAAAAAATGTTGGGTATTAATGAGATCACCTACACTACTTGTTTAATCGATGGATCCTATCCTTGAAAAGTTAACTATCCTTGTCAATTTTCAGTTTAAGGAACCTTAATTTTGTTGTTTCCATCTATGCAAACCTGTATCTACAGAAATCTTTAAATACATTCACCGCATTATATGAGGATGTTGTAGGCTAAATCTTATATGTATCTTAATGTTATATATAATTTAAGAGTTCTCACACAATTGAGACGGCAAGAAGATGAACCATATATAAAAAATTAGTTTTATATAAGGGTGCTTATCTAAATTGTACAACCGAAACCAATAAAACACGAGATTTTTATATATAAATAGCAGTTATAGAGGATGAACATCAAGGGTTTTGTGCCATAGTGTGGTAGAGAGCCACACCAAACATGCGGATCATTTAACAGATTCTTCATAACTTGTGTATACAAAGATGTATCGAAGTTTGAGAATTACTAGAATCCTTGTCATGACTACAGTAGCTTAATCCATCAAAGAAACCCAGCTCATATATATAGAGTACTTGATCCATTGTCCATTGTAACACTTCAATTGGGAAATAAGTGTTGGAGCTCTGCTATTCATTATTCAGAGAACAGTTAATGCCTCTGACAACTATGAGCCGGGAGGAGAAGATACCATACCATCTATAGACAACCAAATATCATCTCTAAATTCAAAATTCTTTCATGAGAATAACAAAATGAAACGTGCGAAAATTTGTTCTAGTAGAAAGTAAAACCAAATTAATGTAGCCCGCTTTTCAAGTACAGAGAGCTTATACAGCGCGCATGCTGTTTCTTCAGCATTTCATAGGGAATTGGGGGAAACAATAAAATGAGAAGAATTGACGCTGTAGCAGCCTTGTCGACTGGTATAAGAGCAGAAGTAAAATAACCCATCACTCTACTAGCTTGCTTATAAAAGGTCACTATAATTGCTAGCTTACCTCCATAATATAACCAAAAAAATCTTATACGTACTAGAAAACTCTCAGGAAGGGGCCGGCGGGCCGGGGGGATCTAGGTGATGAGGCCTGGAACTCGAATGGGAGCATGACGCGATGCCAAGGATCGGAGGAGAAGAATAAAGGAGACGAGGAGGAGAAGAAGTGATTCATTAGCTTACCACCCTACTCGATCGTTGGAACAAATTGCTGATTCTTTCACCCAGTTTCCTAGACGGCCGCCGGTGAGGAGAAACCAGGAGGTAGAGGAAGTGGCCATTGATCTCCTTCCCACCAATGGCAGTATCTCTACTTCCCACCATGGCTTTCTCTCTCTCTCTCTCGCTCCCTCCCCCCTCCCCCACCCCCCCCCCCCCTCACTCTCTCTCTCTCTCTCTCTCTCTCTCTCTCTATATATAGAGTGGATATACCATTTCTTGGCGTGATGGTTCCTGGCTTCTCGAGGAAATGCTTCAAAGTTGCTGTAGCAAAAGGCTGCAGGTATTCCTTTCTTTTCCAGAGAAGAGAACAAAGGAAGACGAAACTGGCTAAGTGCAATCCACCTCCAACACGTCGCTTGGCTTTGGATAAAACTGGAGGATGAGGACAACTTTTACTGTTAGCCCCAAGAATATAAAGCACCGCAAATAGGAAATGTCGTTTCCATGGTGTACGACCCATCAAATCAACAGAAATCGCTAGTACGAGGCTACCAACCTGCATTGCCTTCTTTCTTTTTTCTCCCTTCATTTTTCCCGAGGAATGCCCAGCAAGCTGCTTGCTAGGCGCGTGACTTGTCAACACGCGTCCACATGGCCAGCGAAAATATTAGGTGAAAATCACCCTTCCGAGCCTGAAAACCTACTAAAAGCTACAAATATTAAAAAAATAAAAAGATGCATATTTATAGTGCATCCAGGTATATAATTTATTGCAAAAGTTGAAATGCAAACTTAATATAGAAAAATTATATAAAAATAAAATCAGGTGCACGTACGCTTGAAGAAAAAACTTATTACCTTTGCCTCAGAATATAACAACTTTTGACTTGGTTAAAGTTAAACATTTTTATCTTTAACCAATAATATCTCAAAAATAACTATTTTAAAATAGAAAAATTACATATTACGATAGTTGGTTTCATTATAAATAAATTAATATTATTTTTATGTTGTTAAAAATCTATCGGGGGCAAATATCATGAATCCCCAAAGAACACTCCTTATGAGGGTGATTACGGATTAGCTTTCTCAAAGTACTCGGCTTGGGTCAGTTGGGCCGTCAAATGACCGCAAAACGGCCCACCAGAAGAAGGGCGTCAACAGCCCAACGCGAAGCGCGAGGGAAGGACACGGCCACCTCTCTTGACCCAAGGGTAAAGGATCGGGCGCGTCCGTCTCGCCCGACCCTAACGATGAGGGGTCGGTCGCGTCCGCCTCGCCGAACCCCAAGGGTGAGGGGTCGGGCACGTCCGCCATAGGCCGTGGGGGCCCAGGGACCCCATTAAACGATGGGTTACGCCAGAGAACATACCTCTGGCATAAAGGTAGCCGGCCATGGGCCATGCGCGAATAAAAACAACTTAAGCGTTACCGCGCAGGGTAACGCCAAAGGTTGTCCAAGGTCTTCTCCGGCTGACATAGGGCCAAGATGGGTGGCTACGTCGCAGTCCATCCACTAACAGCGAGACTATCTTGAAAGCAAGAGCCATACGCGGCCGGCAGACGGCACGTACATCTCGTGCTGCCTAGACACGCCCCCCAGCAATTGCTGGGTGACTCCAGCAACGGTAGCGGGGAGAATGAGAAAGAGGGAAGCTCGGCGAGGCCGTGCTGCACCGGAGGAACCTCTAGCCCCGCGTGAAATCAGGGCAGGTGCGGCAAGACTCGCCCCCACCTCCTTGCGGGAAGGAAGTAGGGAGTTACGGGTGAGTCGCACCCAACAGAACGATTTCACGAAGGGCGACGAATCCGCCTCCCGGGAGGAACCAGCACCCGATCCAAGGCAACCGCCTCCTAAAGGCGAAGCTGAGGATCTGGAAGCTCGAGTTCTCCTTCATCGTGCTCCTCCGCTCGCAGTCAATCCACAAACAGCAACCGACGGGGGGACGGGGTCCAGCTCGTACGAGCCGAACCCAGGCTTTATGAGGCCTAGCTCTACAATGCGTTCTTGGAGGACTTGCCGCCCGGGCTTGGTGCCACAACCGGAAACCCAACAGCGCTATATAGCCGTGCCCGGGCAAGCTGACAACGCAAGTTCGAACAGGGAGGAGACCAAGCAGCCAGCATTAAAAGGGTCCACCTACCCCAACCCCCATCAGCGATTGCGGGCCCGGCGGGATGGCACGAGAAAAGATGGGGTAGGCGGACGCATACTAGGATGGGAGCAAGCGACAGACATCGCGCGAGCCCTAAGGCGAGCGAGCGCGGACGCGGCTGGAGAGCGCACGCCACGTAACTCGGTGATCACCAAAGCTACCACCGGCCATAGTCGGCGGGCGTCAAAGATGAGACCCGACGGGAAAGCGCCTGAGCCAGGACGTCGTCACTAGGCAACCCCCGGATATGCTAGCTGGCCCTCTGTACGAATCTCCAATTCACCCAGAGGCTCGGGGCTACACCCACTGGGTGTGCTTGCGCACACCCACGTGAGACACGAGGAGGGAGACGCTCTGAGCGGTCGCATCAGCAAGGACATAAAGACGAGCACGCCAGCAGAACCCTCTGTGTGAATTTTTGATTCGCCCAGAGGCTCGGGGGTTACACCCAGTGGGTGCGCTCGCATGAGCATGACAAAGACAAGTCGCCTCCGAGTCACGTCAACCTAAACGCTGAGCCGAGAACACGTTTGGACCGGCATGGGCCACGCTGCCCAGGTAAAGCGAAACCCCAGCACCGCTCTCCAAGCCGCGCCGGTGCTCGAGGACTACTGTCGGGGGAAAATATCATGGACAACCCAAAGAGCGCTCCTTAGGAGGCTGATTAGCTTGGGCCAGCTGGGCCGTCACAAGACCACAGAACAGCCCACCAGGAGAAGGGGCATCAACAGCCCAATGCGAAGCGTGGGAGATGGGCATGGCCGTCTTGCACGACCCCAAGGGTAAAGGATTGGGTGCGTCCGCCTCGCTCGACCCCAACGATGAGGGGTCGGCCACGTCCGCCTCGCCTAACCCCAAGGGTGAGGGGTCGGGCACGTCCGCCATAGGCCGTGGGGGCCCAGGGACCCCATGAAACGACGGGCCACGTCGGAGGACATACCCCTGGCGTAAGGGTAGGCAACAACGGCAAGCCCTAGCTGTCCACCATGCTGGGATTAAGCCGTAAAATGCGCCGGAGGCTCGCGCCGCCCATCTCGGCAGGGCGCACGTCGCCCGTCCTACGGCCGGACAGATCCGCACCGCCCATCCCTTTGGGATGTACGTCGCATGTCGCACCAGGGCACGGCATGGGAGCGCCTCCATCGTCATCTACAGGGCTAGTGGGGCCCCCGCGAAGGGGAGAAGCAGCACAATCCCGGGGATCTCTTTCGCTCTTTTTCTCTCTCTGTAACCACTCCCTTTCCTTTGACTTATAAAAGGGGAAGGGAGACCCCCCGCCAGAGGGGGGAGATTCAGACTCACACTTGTACACGTACACTCCACCACAGACTTGGGAGCCTAATCCCTCTCTCGTCCGTTTGTAATCCCCATTGCAAATCTTGTGTAAGAGCAGAAGCAGCTCGAACTAGACGTAGCAACATTCAGCCCGAACCAGTATAAACCCCCGTGTCTTTTTTGCTCACCATCCGGACGACACACGTAATCACAAGATTTACTAGTCAGTGATTCGAAACACCGACACAATCTTTATGGTTTTTTTACCATCTACGGTCAAAGTTTAAAAGGTTTGACTTGGAGAAAACCTAAAAATAGCTGTATTGTAGGTAGTAGAATTTTGTCTTCAAGTGTACTTGCATATGAAATTTGTCATTTTTGGATGAAACTTTCGTAAACAAATTTGAATCTCAACTTTTGCTACATGTATGGGTGCACAATTGATGTGCAGCGCTGTGGTCATGTATCATTCTTAAATTGTTGAAATACTTGCAATCATATCTGTAGGAGGTTGTTATGCTTCTACTAGAAAGGTGGTTTCCACTTAATATTTCCTCAGGTGACTAGGCAAAGTTCGAGCTTTCAAGGCCTTATGCATGTGCCGGTGCCTCCATATCGACCCAGTAGTAGATCTTACTTATAATTCACATAAAATAATTAAAAAGAATACGCAAACTAAACACTGAGCGTAGTTTGATTGATTATGTTCCTTATGGTGAACATATCAACAATATTTGAATCATACTCGCCTCTTTTTCTGTATATATTTTAGAAATTAACAACACTATTTTTATTAACAGACAGCGCTCTAGTTGATAGTGATGCGACTAGGATAACTTTGTCAATCTCAAGACCTATCATCGTAGTCTTCCGAATGTCCTTATAGGGGTAAAATATGTGACGTGCATTTACGGGTGACCATGCATCCGTGTAAGTAACTGTTTGGACACGTGTTAAAAAACCTAATCATAAAAAATAGATAATAGCTACCGGAAAAATTGGGAGGCCTTTTGTTGCAAAAATTGCTTATGCTAGTAAAGAGAATATTCTAAACTTTTTACATGTGCAAATCTACTTTATAACTTTCATCTTATTTAAGGTTTCATTTAGCAATGTAGTAGCTTCACAAAAATTCTTATGCTTGCCCGTAAAGACAAAATAACTACATTCACCACTTTGACTTTAG
The DNA here is from genome assembly GCF_002211085.1 of Panicum hallii. Taxonomy (NCBI): domain Eukaryota; kingdom Viridiplantae; phylum Streptophyta; class Magnoliopsida; order Poales; family Poaceae; genus Panicum; species Panicum hallii. The sequence continues at coordinate 7,138,046 of NC_038050.1, read as the reverse complement.
GACAAAGGCACCCCTTCAACATTTCTATAATATATGGCGTGGCTGGGATCACTCGACGTAACAATTACTGTATTGAACTAGATCTCTCAAGCTTAATGGTCACATAATAATTACTTCCTCTAGATTAATTTAAGAGAGCCTTTTGTTGGGTTATTTGTTATTTCAATGATCCCTATCTGTTTTTAGTACTTCAATTCACCACGAAATATGAGTAGATTTTTTTCCATCTTTTGGTACAGGGGGCGGATCTAGATATGTAGGCAGGAGGGTCTATAACTTCCTTTGCCTGCCAATAGTGGAGTTCTCTCATGAGCCCCTTCATCAATTTTTCGACATGGAAGTGAAGAACAGGGGGATAGATAGAGGTGGAAGAGGAGGAAAATCAGCCCCCTCTTTGCCCATCCCACACCCACCAGCTCAGCCCAATACCTTTGTTCTAGATCCACCACCGTTATTGCCATAATGAAATTGTATAAGTAGTGTTCTAACTAATAGCTACCATATTTCAAAAAATATGGTAAACGCAACCATATTGCTTGCAATTAATGAAGATTCTTGTGTACATTAGATTCCGTATGCAACACAGCATCACAAATTCACAATTGTAGTCACAAACTAACCCTTAATCACTAACAAATGGAGCTTGGGCTTCATAAAGTTCTGTGTATTCCAAATATGGATATTTTAATTACAACGTTACCAAGCTTTGGTGAGACAGCTAGCATATGATCAGTCAAAGATGGTTCTCTCTGTAAAAAATGATTTGTTGGTATGTTCCATTTTTTCCAATAACAGGTCAAAAAGGTAATCCGCTGCTACAAAATGAGCGGAGTTACTGTAGCCATTGACGTGCACTTGGAAAAGTATTTTTAGGGGCGAAGTGATACCATCACCTGCCCCTGAAAATGAGCAATGTGAATGCATTTTCATTTAGGACTCAATGTACAGCTAACCTACCGAATACAGTACTACATTTCGTGTTTAAAATCATTATATTTGAACATAATTTAAGTATGTAGATTATTTAATTTTAGTATGTAGTTTATTCTGTAACGATCAGAGTACATCATGCACCTGAAGAGCGCAAGGGGAAAATAAACGCACAGTAAACTGTAACCGCATAGCTCTGCACTATTTGTATAGATGACTCTTCTTCTTCCCGAAAGAATCATTTTACATGCACGTAGTGCGATTTACATAGTGCTCAAACAGCACGAGAGTAGTAGTGTAGTTACCCACATATAATCAAAGGCAGTACGCGCGTGCAGATGAGGCCAGAGTGTGAAAGGTGCACGCGTGTGTTGCATATTCCATGCGGTAATCTGTACTTTCATCAGGAGAGTGGAGGCTTGTTCCACTTCTGTCAGTTAAGCAACCAACAACCCTGCAAGTGTTGCCATCTCCACATGCATGTCAAATTAAAGTGCCTGTTAATTACTGGTACGATGCGGCTCAGTAGCTTCAATTCATTAGCCAAGCTAAGAGATCGAGAACAACCATGCGTCCGTGAGCATTCATCGACAGCTACCTGGGAGCTCAAGTGCTTGTTCTTCGAAAAAAAGAAGCTCAGGGGCTCATCAACGAGTGCCCCGAACAGGCGAGCACATCGATCAGCACTGTGCAATGGAAGGATCCAGTGGCGGAGCGCTGTGCCCGGACGACGATGCTTCCCGCGAACACCGAGGCGGCTATCAGCTAGCCGAGCTGACCCCGTTTCGGTCCTCCCGCTAGCTCCGTCGTCAACCTGTAGCGTTTACGCCAAGGCTCCTCACAGTAGGACGCAGCCCTTCTCTCTCGCTCGTTCGCTCTGGCCGGAGACGCCAGTGGGAGAAGAGAGAGAGAGAGAGATGGCAGGGCGTGCTATATATTACGTGGGGCCCCGGACAAAGCCGACGTTCCAGGGCGGGACCAGACGCGTGCGGCGCGCGCCACATGCGTGCACAGCCGCGCGCCACCCGCACGCCTGCCATGCTGGCCGCCCGCCGGAGCGGGCCCCTACCACGCTCGTGCCGTCCCATCCCGGTGAGCGCGCGGACCGCGTCCTCCTCGCCAATTCCCCAAACCCTTCCGCGCCGGCGCCGGGCCGGCAGCTCTTATCCACACTATCCTAGCCGCTGTTAGATGCCCGCAACACATAGGTCATGGCAATTCCGAGCGCTAAACTGCTAATTATACTGGTAGTACTACTACAGTAGCTAGCGCATGCTTAATTTGGTGATCCTGCCGGCCATCCTCGAAACATTCTTCAGTTCTGCTATACATTTTGGAGTAGATCCTACAGACTACGGTAGTGAAATACAGTTGAATCTACAATGTACTAAAAAAAGTGACCTTAAGCAATAAATGCAATCTTATGGTGCACCTTATACATTGTGGAAAGTAGCAATAGCAAAAAGATTCCTATGGTGCACCTTAAGCTTAAGGTCAAGCCATTGTAAATAAAAAATAATCTCTCCCCTTTGCTCTCTCTCTCACACACCATTTGCTAGATGCTTTTTTATTTTCAAGTACAAACCATAAGCATTGTGAAGTTGACCATAGCTATGTCCAACTGTTTATGGGTCCCACCTTAAGGTGTTGTCGAGCATCAGCCGTTGCCCTTGCCCTATCAGCAGTTGTACCAAAGAATCGACTGCGATTGCGAAAGCACATGGATACGTCTAGTACCGGCGCAGATCAAGTCGATGGCAGTTGTTGCAGCGGGTCGTTTCGTGTGGAAGCGTGATCAACAGTTCGATGAACAGCGATTTCCATGTTCTAGAACAGGGTAACGCAGCCCGACAGGCAAGCGGACGGACAGCCGGGTCTAGCACTCTAGCTAGCTAGGAAGATCCTCTCGGCGCCCTTTCAAATCCTAAGCTCCTAAGCACGCCGGCCGGGGGAGGTGGTGCGCTGGACGATGCATGTCTGAATTGGGATTCACTCGCGCCTCCAGATCTTGACTCGACCATAGATAGACTCTCTGTTGATGCAGCCGCCGGCGCAGCAGGCCTGAATTCGGCAGCTGCTTAACCCTAGCTAGCTGTGCTGGTCGAGCACGCATCGCGGCCGGCCGGGCCACGGGTGCAGCGCTGACTGTGAGGACGCATGCATAGACTTTGACAGTTTGACTCGAAGCAAATTCGATTAGATCAGAGCTCCCGCGGTAGTTACATTTTGACCGGCGGTGAAGGTTAAGACCTGCTTGGAACATGGAAAGCTTCACAAGAATTCCATCTGGAACTCGGGGGACATTATTTCGACAGGAATGCCCGCCTGGGATTGATTAGGGTCACCAAAAGGAACGGCTAGTTTTTCCCTTTCATTAAGCGATTAGCAAATGTAAACATCCTATTATTTCACAAAGCAACTTTTAAAATTGGTCCACAGTAACTTCTTATCTAGTGCATCAAGGACGCATTTTAGTTTACGGTTGCGCAGATGAAAAAAATAGAGGAGCGGAGAGATAATTCTGTCGGCCCTTTGCGGCCAGCTAAGAAATAAGAAACTTCACCTACAAGCTGTGCAGAAATCACAAGATACTAGTACAAATCCAAATTCTTAGTAGTACTCCGTCCTCTTGGTTGATCAGTAAACATGTTCATGGGCAGCTTGATCTGCCCCAAAGCATAGGCTTTATATCTTCTCGTACTCATTCCAGCGCTCGCAGAAACATATTAGCACCATCATCGATGGTCAGCTACTCCCTCCGCCAGCACGATAAACCCAAACACGAACAGCCTAACATCTCCTATAGTTCAAGATGATCTCCAAGACAAACGTATAATTGGCTCCAATCACCAATGATTCCTTGGCACAGACCAGGTGCAACCTTTCTTGTCCGACACGCTTGGGTGACCCTTCGCATTGTGAGAAGCCACCTGACCCCTTACTGGACGAACAATATCTATCAGTCAGATAATTGGGCGCGGATATTTTTCCTATCAGATGATATAGCAGAGAGGTTTACACCGTCTGTCTTGTTTCACTTCTCAACCAAGAGAGAACTACATTCAAACAAAGCAAAGTTTTTATTTACACTGAGACAACTGCATGTCCCTGAGAAGATGCTGCTAAACCAACCAGACTACCTGACCCGTCTATCAATCACAAGAGGAAGGGAAATACACTGACCATATACTTACAATAGATAACTGGACCGAACCAACAAAATGCTCATCAGCCACCTTTGCATGCTTTTGGTTAGACAGGATACTTGTATTTCCCCCATATATGCATACTGTAAACCTTTTTCTGATGTTGTGCACACCTCAATCAGCTTAAAGTTGTGATCGAGCCCAAATGCACGGCATGACAGAACCCACATGTACAGGTTTGTAATGTTAAGCTTGAGTTAGTGAGGCTTAAACATCATATACAGGCATGCGCTCTTCAATTGGCACACGGCAGATCGGACACTTCTTGCACTTCTCAGAACAAGACCTAATACAGTGAAAATGTACATTCAATTCAATGTGCAACAAATGATTGAGCCATTGCTCAGCTGGTAAGAGCGTTTATGAAAAAACAGAATGAAACATACTTGCATAAAGTTCTGTGCCGGCAAGGAAGTAGGACCATGCATATCTCCCCCTCATAGCAAATCCTACAAAGAACCTTCTCCTGGAAAAAGGAGGAAAAGATGACTGTTAGATTCGGTGATGAATTGTAATAATTTATTATCTGTGCCCCATATAAAAGAAGGTAATTATCAGTAGACAATGGCAATAATCCATTCCTATTACAAAGTCAACAGTTTCCCTAAAATAGTATAATTAGAATCGCCTAAGGTCTTTTAAAGTTGACTAAACCTAAATGATTCACTTGTGAGAGGGCATATGGTGCCAATATACTTCAAATGGAAAAAAGATGAGAATGAAGACACAGCATACTACAAATGGAAAGACAATGCAGACACAGCATACTTCAAATGGAAAGACAATGCAGACACAGGAAGGGGTCATACATTTTGAAGCCTTTCGTATTCCTGTTTGGTACACTTTGTAATTTCAGATTGCTCTCCCAACGCTGCCTGTAGCCTCCAAACCTGAAAGTGGACAAGATGGAAGTCAATATCTGCTGATTTTATCATGCAACGATGTGAGATATGTGGTGACAAAAAATCATGGAATAAAAAAATATGATTATATCATGTAACCTCTTCTGCAAGATCCTTTTTAGGCATTTTCCTAACCACCTCAGGTGGATAACCACAAAATGTGTTGTATCTTCAAACAAAAGAGCGAATAATCAGAATATAATGCATGAAAAAACAGCGCAAACTAACAGAACGTAGACGAACACTAAGATACCCAGTAGATTCAGTGTAAAACAACCGGGCTTGCTCTTCCTTGCTCCCTTCATCGATAGACCACCAACCAAGAAGCCTGCATCATACATGGATAAACAAGCTACAGTTTAAAGCCTGCATGAGGGTGGAAAGCGTATGATTCAAACAAATCAAAAGACACACCAGCAAGATAAATACATACAGAGAATAGCTCATGTTAGATATCAGATTGTACCTTGAACCACGATGAAGAAAGGAAAAACAGTCACGAACTTTTGATGAGGCTGTAAGATAATTAGGACTAACTGGCCCATTACGCAATAGCAGAACAACCTTTTCCACCAATCTTGCTAGAGCGAAAAGGACACCAGCGCCTTGCAGAATAAATAGTGGCGAGAAGAGTGCAAATATTGGGATGTACTGAGCACTAGCCGGTGTGCCCTGAAACAAAATGGTGAGTCATGCACTAACGAAAAATGATTATATCAGTTAACAGAGAGCAGCCATTAACTGTCAGCTAGTTTCCAACTGTCTGGGCTTGGGATGAGTTTACCACAAAAAAGATAGTTAAACTCAGCCAGTACTATTGACATGGTCTCAGCTGTTTCAATAAAACTGTTATCATATAGGTCAAATTATTTTCTAAATTCTAATATATTAAAACAATCAGATGTGATGGTTCGTGTTCCCAAAAAAGAAGGATTCCTTGTAAATTCATCCCTGTATGCTGTCCAGCTGTCTGGGCTTGGGACCGAGTTTACCACAAAAAAGAAAATTAAACTCAGCCAGTATTGTTGACTTGTTAAAGCTGTTTCGGTAAAACCGTAATCAGTATAGGTCAAATTCTAATATATTAAAACAATGCAATGTGATGGTTCTTGTTCAAAAAGAAGACGACAAAACGTTCTTTGGTCATTTCATCCCCATATTATGTTTATCAAACAAATGTTTCCTATGTGGTACAAGATCTGGATGTAACATACCTCCAACCTCATACAAAGCAAAACTTGGAAAGCAATCAGAGGTATTTTCATTACATGACCTCCGATATCAGGGAGACCACAAAGCCTATCTTGTTCGTGATCTTCTAGTGATGGGAGAACAAGGCCACTTTCCCAGTCACGGTATCTAATTGCTGCTGATGACGAGCTAGCTTCCCCATTAGTGGGATGCTTATGAATCATGGGATTAAACCATCTTGTACAAACAAGAAATGCAAAACACTCCGCAATCCTGGATGAGCAAGGTCCTGAATTAGACTATAGGAAACATCTCAACAAATAAGGAAGAATGACACTGAGACAAATCTCACCCATAATTTATAAACAAATCCCACCACCCCAGCGCACCAACATCACCTGTCATATATAATAACACATTATTACAGAACATTGTACAACAAAGGCAGAGGAGGCCTGAGAGGGGGAAAGATAAACTTTGCCTTTGTGCAACTTAAAATAGTTACCAGTTCAACTATCCTACAGGCTCATGGGGAGGGAGAGATATAGTTCTAAACTGAGCATTGTCCAACCTAAGAACAAAAAGAAATGTTCCACTTCCAACCCCCAAATACTATCTAAGAGAAGAAAAATATCATGATAAACAGTCATTCTAGCTAACAGGAAGAAAAACTTGTTGAATTCTAAGGATTCACGTTGAGGAACCTTAGTGAACTCTACTAGTCAAGTAAGCATGCAAGATACTATTCACAATGCATCATGTTCTACAAACAGAATAACTAAAACATGACACGCTCTACGTTAATTCCGTAGTTGCCGTACTCGAAATAAATAAGGTGCTGCCTCAAAATTTGCAGATGTTCAATCATAAAGAGAATAGGACTTAGGCCATGTCAGCTATAATGAGGCAATCAATTTTGGAAATAGTAATTGGAAGGCGATTTAGGAAACTTACCAGACAGCTTGAGAAGTGTGAATGTTGTAGCAGCTATAAGAAAAACCATTGAAATTGCAACCCAAAAATGCTGGTTACCAAACAAGGTCAAATGTCATAAGATAGTGTAACATTCTACTGTAAGTAAAACATGATGCATTCTCAAGATTATACCAGCTATTAGTGAGATATCTACGCAATATCAAAATTCAAAAGGGTTGTCTGCTTGTAAATTATAAGGGGGTAAGCGTGATGCTTTACATTAACTAAATATTCATATGAAATGAAACAAGTAAATTTCTAGCTACCATACAGAATATCAGAGAGCGATCTGAACATGTTTGGATAAATACAAGTCCTGGTGAGAGCTTACTCTGATTAGAACAAATTTCAACATGTTATAATAATGAACTGATACATATGTTCATTGTATCAGTTCTCACTATAGAGCACCAGAAATAGTTATAACACACCTTTACACTGACCCGAAGTGCTAAAATGGTACTTTCGCAAAGTGATGCAAGGCAGCTTAAAAGTTATGTCAATATTCTTGTTTTGTCCTATTAAATATCTTTCCAATAATGTCAAAACGTTGCATCATATATTTGTTCTGTATTCAACCCTATAATTGATTTGTGGCACATAGTGCTCCATTCAATACCAAAGCGCATCAAATGTATACTACTAAATTGCACGACTCAAAGTTTCCTGGTTAAGCGTATTCTATAGTTCTTTTTACTAAACAATGGACTGCAATTCAAACCAGTGGACAAAATGTGCCTAAGGTAGTCAGATCCACTAGTATGAGAAACTTACAGGAAGTGTCTCCCAAATAGCTTCATCGCTCATGCTTTCTTCATCTCCAGGCATTAAAGCTCTACACATCCTGAACAACAACAAAAAATACCAACAAATAGGTACACGTCAATGTCCATTGTCCACAGCAACTATAATATAGTTACTCTCTGAAAGCAAAATAATAACAATAATAATAACAATAACAATAATCTGTTTATATTTGGCCAATGAGGTTCACAATTAGGACCGATGAAGAAGATCAAAAGGATTCAAACATCGCTCAATGTCCTGAATGCATGCAAACATGAAAGTGTGATCAATGGCTAATATTTAACGATATCGCCAACACTCCTGTAGTGTAATGGTAAGCTTCCCAGTTGAGGAAAACACCAACCAGGGTTCAAACCCATGGTTTTAAATCGTCGGCTAAGGCGTTTAGCGGCAGGGCTGCAATTATGGCGTTTAGCGGGATATTGCCGGCATTTAGCGGGCTATAGCCGGCTTTAGCGGGCTAAATGCCATAGCGGCTGCCCTTCCTAGCAGCTATAGCCAGGTTTAGCGGCAGCTATAGCCAGCTATTTAAAACCTTGTTTAAATCCTGGTGGCAGCAAAAAAAAAAAAAGAAAACTCGCTGGCAACCCAAAAGATAGTGGCAGGGCGCCGGCCTGTGGCACCTGTGGTTGGTTTGGGCCCTCCTACCAGGGGGTAGTTGCAGTGGTCGCTAACACAGTGGGTCGTGGTCGGCCCAGGTTACGGTGCGGCCCTATAGGGTGAAGCCGGGTTCGGGGGTTTTCTCGGCCGGCTTGGCTGAGGTTTCTTCTTAGTGCAATGCCGTGGGGGCGGTCTTTCCCCTACCGGTGGAGTTTTTTTTATATTTAACGATATCATCCATAACATTGAGGTAGAATACTAAAATGCAACAATCTTATTGTATGCAGCAAAGAGAGCTACACCACGATGGTATGGCACAAGCACAGCAAACTAAGATGGACAGAAGGATCTTGTGAATTAACTATGGTCAGAATGCTGTCAAAAGAACAATGGAAGACAAATCCCCATCACAAGATTTTGTGTCCAATCTGTCGCATGTAATTTTGCAGGTAATGGAGCTTTACTTGGAACTAGAATCAAAATTTATAGCTTAGGCTGTGATTATAGACAGATGATTCAATTGGAATAGAAGTTATGATAAAATCTTTATACAGGACCAGCCTTTACCCAGCAGAGATAACTGGAACATTAAATCTGTTTCAGAAGAAAGCTAGCACCATAAAGGGCCATCAAGAATAATCCACTTGGATTCATATTGTGATACAGTACCTATAAACTTGCATGGCTACATTAGGAATTTGATCATTTATTAAGATGGTGTTTAACCCAACATACACCTGTCCTAGACATAATGTGGCAGTTATCACACACAACTAAGAATTTCTGAAACTCTGGAAGTTGTAAGGCAATGAATTTTAGAAAGGTCGTTTGCCTACAGCAATTACAAGTATATCAAGTACAAACAGCAATTCCAAGCATATCAAGTACATACAGCAATTCCAAGCATATCAAGCGTTAAGACGATGGTAACTCCTGTTCATGGGCATTGGGCAATACATTCTCATATTTGGGGGAAAACACTTATAGTATCAGACTGAGAATCCCCACAAAGAAAAGGGAATAGTTCACACTGATTACCTAAAATTGTCGATAAGAATAATTGCTTCAAAGGCCAGCAGTGGAAGGAACACAATCTTCAGATCAACAGATGGATGATTCCTAACTGGGCACACACAAAAGAAAAAAGTGTGAAGAACGCAGGATGAAAGAGCTAGCAGCAACTGCAGTTTAGATTAAAAAATTCGATGGATTCCATTATCTCAAATGCAGTTGCCAAGGTTTAGTGTACCCAATGGATTCAGACCCTACCTCTTAAGCTTTCAAGATATATGCACAGAAGCAGTTCAAAGGCAATTAGCAAAGGTGCTGCGACAATTGAATGGCATGGCGCCCACTGCACGCAAGGAGAAACATATTAGACCCTTTGGGTGCCAAATGAACCATGCTAGTGCAAACAGTGGAAATAGAACATGCTTAACAGACATATCAGTATCTAAATCTTACATGACGGCCATGAGGCAAAGAAGGTGCTGGCATTGAAAACCTTCCACGCGCAACAATCCCGTGAAAGAGCCATAGCGGAGTGAATATTATCCTACATGACCAAAAAAGCACAGTTAGCATTTCACATTATACCATTGCCAATTTGCAGCAGTTGTCATGAAGTAACCTGCAATTCGGGAGGCCTAATTATAGAAGAGTTTCTAAATTCTGCTAAAACATAAGCAAATCAGAACAATGGCTGCAGGTACCAAAATTGGCATGAAATCTACTTCCCCAGAACAATAACGAAAGGGAAATGCTGGCCGGCATAATAAGTCGGGTCACTGACCAGCATGAGCTGAATTGATGCTACCAGCAAATCTTCACTAGCCAACATTCGTGCCCCAGAAAGTTAGCTGAATAACGCGCCAGTAGAGCAGATTAGTCCAGGCACCATCACCCAACCCTCAATCGCACGCAAAGCGAGCATAGGAATCGACCAATCCCCAAAACCGCATCTGCATCACAGGTGTAGCCACTCCCCCCCCCCCCCCCCCCCGCCCCGCCCCAAAAAAAAATCACCGCACAAAGGAACACCTCGAAGCCCCCCAGCTCGCGCAATCAGATCGAATCAAAGCGGAGCGGCGGGGAGGTCTAGGGTTTAGAGTGCGTACCACCAGGAGTATGTGGTGCGGCCGTCGACCCTGAGCGCGAGGAGGAGCGTGAAGCAGAAGAGCGCGGCGTGGGCCGCCGCCGCCTGCGCCGTCTTCCCCACCCCCGCCCACGTGTGCCCCCGCCGCCGCTGCATCTCCCGTGCTCCTCCTTCTCCTTCCTAGGCTCCCGGCCGGAAAGCCGAATCTCCCCCTCTCCTCCTCCGCCGCCGCCGCCTCCGCTTCCTCGGGCTTGACGCTCGTGGAGATGGGCCGGAGACTCGGGGGAATGGGTGATGAACGCGAGGAACAAAGGGGGGAGAAGGGTTTCTCTCTCTTTCTTTCCTCCCTCCCTCTCTCTAGTCTGGAGATGGAGTCATGGAGTATGGTAAGATGATTCCATTCCTCTCTCTCTCTCTCTCTCCGCGCTTTCTATCCAACAAGTAGTAGGATAATGAAAATCTAGCAGTAATCTATTGCCGGGGCGCTGTTCATGGGAGGAATGGAACGGGTTGGATTGGATCGGGCCGGGTCGGATTGGGGGGAGGGAGTGGGAGTGATTTGCGCCTCCTGCGCTCCAGCCAGAAGTGTTCGGGGAAGCCGACGAGCTGGATATTTTTCTATTTTTTTCCTCCTCCTTGCCTTCGGTTCTGCCCCCGTTTGTTGGTTTTCGCCCGCCGTATTTTTTACTGCTGCTGATGACGATGCCCGTCCGGTCCCCCGTTTCGGCGGTCGCTTGCACGGCACACCCACTCCCGCAACGATCCGCCCCTGCCTTCGTCCGTCACCCGCCGCGCACGCACCGCGCCGTGACGGGGTCGGGGGTCGCGCGCGCGCAGGCACCGGCGCGCCGCGGCGCGGGGACCCGGGCGGGCGGACGGCCGACGTGCCCTGCCCTGCCGTGCCGAGGCGCGCGCGCAGGCGGCCATGGGTCGGTGGTTCCTCTCGGGGAAATGGGACCATACCAAACTCGTCGACGCGCGTGTCGCTGTCGTCACGGCTGTCGGCGCAGGTAGCTAGCAGCTGTAGCTAGTGCCGGATAATTGGTGGCCTGACGGGGTTCGGCACGCAAAATCTGGTGGGACGACGGCAACCGGCCGTGTGCGAGCGCAACGAACCAACCAATCATTCGTGCGGCGTCGCGTCATCACAGGGAAATCAGCCAATTAGGAGCGCGTGCTGTGCATCTGCTGACTGAGCACGGGCAAAGAGGGCCGACCGTGCTTCCCTTTCAGATACAATTGTGGAATGAACAGGCCTGACAGGTCGGGTCCGTGGGAGGATTTCAGGGAGCTTGATCGCGAGATCACTCTGCTCTTCTGGCAGGGATTGTTTCTCCGAAAATCGCTAGCGCTACGTACATGTTGCTGCCTACGTCATCTGGGCATCTTTTTTTTCTGAACAGGTCTACGTGCATCTGTACGAGCATCGATCGAGCTTGGATTTTGCTGGCATGACGCTGCGCGTGCGCGTGAGATTGAGATGCAGCGACCAACCAAAGGATGGCGCAAGTTGTTCGTGCACGGACGCATTCGCGCATGCTGGCCGTGCCTTTCTTCCCAAGAACGAACCGAGGTGCAGATATTTTATGAGAGCGGCAGCGCCCAATCCTATCCAGGAAATTCTGGAGAAAGTGACATCAGGACTTCATAGCAGCCTTATCTGCGAAAGCCTCCTCAGGTTACTTAACTGCTTGGTACACTTGGTTAAAGATAGGCTTAGCCCTCGAGCATCAGTTATCCAAACCACATATTCCTTTGTCTGTTCGTGTTATTTTTTGACCACGCCTAGGCTGCACCAGATGTGCCGTTTTCTGTTAATAGAGAAGAGATTGTTGAAGTACAAGTAAACTATCAGTTTTAAGCTTTTTGGTTGAACCGGTCCGTGTCGGATTAAGCTTTTCCGGTTGAGCTGCTTTTGACCCCCCACACCCCCCACCCCCTAACCTGAGCGACGAGACTCTTGCATCGTTTCTTCTTTGGACAGGACTTTTGAATCAACGGGTTTGGATGGTACCACTCATATCCAAATCAAAATTGCCCTATTGGTATGTTTCAGCTGACTTGCAAACCAAAGATCGTTTGGTTACCATAGATCCGACTATAATGTCCGTAGCATTGGAGGTTGCCATCAACATCGGTAGGAAATGATTGGGACTTGGGTACATACCTGGCCAAAATGCGGGGCCTGGCTTTAACTCGAGCTTTTGTTGTGCAGGAGGAGGCTCTCTAGATAAGGGCCCGTATCATATCATACCAGATCAGATCCGCTGCTAGGAGAACCTGCGAAGTAGAATTCGTTGAGCTCAGTTTTTTTTTCCTTTCGAGGAATTCGGGCAGAGATATTTGTTTGAGTCGGAGCCCGGAGGGGATGGAACATTCACTGATCAACAGACAGCAACCTAGGATTTATTCGGACAGCGAGTATTCGGAGATTTTGAGCCTAACAAGGCAACCTGGGCCTGACCCTCATTAGGAAAGCAAGAGAGGCTCAAGTCGGGCCTCCACCCAAAACTCTTGGCCCAGGATGGCCTTCGTCCAAGTTACTAACCCACCAAACCTGCTAAGTTAGCCCCGTTCATTCCTCCAGAGTCAACAACACCCATCCCATGGCCTCGTTTGCCTTCTCTGTTCCTCACATGTCATCGTATCAGCACTTCCGTTGAAGCATCGCACACTCTGAGCCGCTGCCTGATGCGTTTCGCAATCCAGTAGATGAGACGAGGGCAACCAGATCGAACGAGAACAAAGCGTGGCTGCTCCTCGTCGCTAGCACTCCTCCGGAGATCACTCCGAATGCACGGGCGGCAGCACCGAGCCTGCGGTAACCCAGGCAGGCAGAAGGTCCAGTCCACACCGCTCGCACCGTGTGCGCTCGCGCGTGGCAACATGGCAATGCGCAGTGCTACAAAGCACGCGATTATCGTGGCTGCGGCTGCGAGATAGTAATCGGAACGGTCGCCATCGCAGCACGGAATCTGGAAAAACCATGGCCGAGCAAAAGCGGATCAAGCCACCTTCGCTACACCTGACAACTCGGCAAGTGGGGAGCTTGGCGCACATCAAAGGCGAGGATCACATGCCCCACTAGCTCCGAGACGACCGCTCGCTCCCGCGGCAATGGCGACTCGTCGGGACGGGGCAGACGACCTGTCGACGCGGGAGTGTTCGCTAGGAGACGAGACGAGCACAGGAGCACGGGACGCTGCAAAAAACTGTAGCAGGATTTCTTCCCCGCCCCGCGGCCCGCGCGCCCCCACCACCACGCAAGTCGCGACCCCACCGCGCGCGCGCGCCCGCTCCACAGAAAATTATCTCCCCGCTTCGCCCTCAGCTCCAGTCCTCCTCCCCCTTCTTCAGTCTACCCACGAGTTGCACATTTTGACGCCCCGGGCATTCTTCCGGCGACTTCCATCTTATTTTACTCGCCCACCGACCACTGCACGAGTGACGAGTGGCACCACTACCTGCTCGCTTCACTGCTGCAGCAGCAGCAGCAGTCTTCGCATGGCATCGTCCATCGCGTCCGCGTCGTGGGCGCTGCCGCTGCAGACGGGCGGGAGCGGGGCTGGGGTGGCGGCGGCGGCGGGCCCATCCTGCCGCGTGCTGCTCGCCGTCGCGGCGCCCCGCTCGGCTGCGTCGCTGCGCCGGGCCAGGGTGCTCGTGGCGCCCCGGTGCGCGGCGCTCGAGGGGCCCGGCGGCGGCGGCGAGGAGGAGGCCAAGATCGGGGAGGAGGGAAAGAGCGAGGAGGGGAAGAAGCGGGCGCGCGGCCGGCCGGTGTGGAGGCGGATACTGTTCGCCTCCAAGAAGACCCGCAGCATCATCATCCTCAACGCCCTCACCGTCATCTATGGTGTGCGCATCTTTCTTGCTCTTGAATTCTTGATATATCATTCCCCCAGTTCGTACTATATGCTGGACTGCTCGATCTCAACCTCAACACTGCTTGATTTGGTCACTGTTAATTCGTATTCAAGAATGTCATCTCTGCAACTGCAATACTGACTGCTCATGCTAAAATTCTCCGCACCTCAGTAATATTTTTGCCTTTTTTTTCCCTTGACAATTCACTTTCCACCCTTTGTTTTGCTAGCAAGTGATATTCCAGTTCTGAAAGAGGTTGAGGCCCTGACAGAGCCCGCAGTCTTCAACATGGTGCGGTTCGTTGTTGCGGCGATACCCTTCGTACCATTTGCTGTCCGAGCCTTTGGGGACCGCCGTGTACGGAATGCGGGACTGGAGCTGGGAGTCTGGGTCAGCTTAGCTTACCTTGCTCAAGCAATTGGATTGCTCTCATCTGATGCTAGCCGAGCATCCTTCATCACGGCCTTCACGGTACATCCTGTATTCCTGTTTCACGCTGAGTTCATTCTGAATTCGGTTGTTATGCTTGAATCACTAAACATCTACTGTGAACAGGTCATAGTTGTGCCTCTAATTGATGGCCTTCTCGGTACTTCAGTCCCCAAGCTCACTTGGTTTGGAGCCATCGTGTCACTACTAGGAATTGGCCTGCTCGAATGTGGCGGCTCTCCTCCCTGTGTAAGTAACAGCTTCTCCTTTTGTACTGATGGTTACTTACAGTCGCACTCATTGAATCTTCTTGCAATGATGATGATCAGCTAATTTCAAAACATAGGAGAATTCTGTTAAATCTTCAAATTTAATAGATTTCATGATTTCGAGTAGGCGGATATATCTATGAATTGCTTACTTTGTGTGTTCGAAATCAATATGATATTGATTATTTGAACCACTCTTGTTGTTTTCAAAGGTTGGTGATGTTTTGAACTTCTTTAGCGCCGTATTTTTTGGGATCCATATGCTCAGAACAGAGCAAATATCAAGGAGTACAGACAGGAAGAACTTTTTGGCTCTTCTTAGCTTCGAGGTTGTGCAAATATATAATCCCTCACATCCTTATACTGCTCCTGTATCTCATCACCTTTGTGATTAAACACAATCTCACTGATCCTCTAACAAAACCAGGTCCTTGTGGTAGCTTTCTCCTCTATACTCTGGTTTATGTTCAAAGATGGCTATGTTGATACCAGTGAGTCCAGATTTGAATCATGGACTTTTGGCATGCTTTGGGATACAGCAGCTTCATTTCCTTGGATACCAGCATTATACACTGGAGTCCTTTCTACGGTGTTATGCATGTGGGCAGAGGTTAGTCTACTCTGAGCGTTCTAGTGGTTTTAGGGCTCTTCTCATTTAAGGCTTGCTTGGTTTAAGTATGTGGAGTATGTACATCTCTTCGTGCAGATGGTAGCGATGGGCGATGTTTCAGCAACTGAAACAGCAATCGTTTACGGTTTGGAACCAGTTTGGGGAGCTACTTTTGCTTGGTTCCTCCTCGGTGAAAGATGGGACAATGCTGCGTGGATTGGAGCTGCTCTTGTATTATGTAAGCTTCTGTTCCTAATCTGAGTTCTTTGCCTCTGCAGTTGCACAACCTTGATCAGGATGTTGGTATTCTACGTGTGCTTAAAAACCAATCACAGTGAACCGGAGGACCTGAATTAAGTATATCTTCAAGCTAACTGAGTACTGAGCATTCTTACCATTCTTTTCATCAGGTGGCAGTTTAACTGTTCAGCTATTTGGGGCAGCTCCTGAGAAGTCCAAGAAAGTTGAAAAGCGTAACAGAAATGCTTTGGAAACCCCAGTGAAGCGACAAGACTACTTGTCGTTATCACTAATACCAGTTGATTCCAGGAAGATAATAGGAAGACAATTAGAAAGGTAACTTTTATCTGATGACTGTCAATTAATTTTGCATTTGTTCGATCTCCATTATTCTTGGCTCCATTGTTTAGTGACAGTCTTTGCATTTACTTTGGTTAAATCATCTGTTTTCCGCAATACAGGAAGGACAAAACATTGTAGCCCAACATCGCAAGAAAACCCTGCGATGACAGGCTCAGATATCTAATCATTGTCCTCAGGCACCGTTTCTTGGCTCATCAATACGAGGATGCTGCACGATCAATGCTCTGTATGGAGAATGTTTCTGTGCTTGTGTTATCTTGGAGCTCGTATTTGGATTTCTGTTCTCAGGTTACTGTGCCAGCTAGGTGCTAGAATGCCTCATGCATATTAGGAAATGAGGCATTGCTAGCTGGGAACTCGAGGTCCATGGTCCACCTAGACACAGCTATTGGCGTTAAGTGAGATAACTTGGCAAATTTTGGGCGGTGTTAACTGTACAGATTTCATGTACATATATGTGCACAGCTAGATGATTGTATAATACTGAACTAAGCATACCTCTTTATAGTACTGAAATGACAAATAGCACAGATGGTATTATTTGACTCCTTTGCACAGATGGTTTATTTTCCTAACAAGTCATAGATTCAGAACATACCGTGTTCTGTCTGAGATTTATTTGTGGCTGAGTTTTGAGGTCGAAGAACATATAGCTTGTCTTCTGCTCTTGCGTTACGTCAGCCCATGCTTCTGTGTTTAGTTGCTTGCCTTTGCAGATTGTAGTTGCACTTCCATTCAAATAGGCCGCCTTAATAATCTAGAACTTGGTATTCATCTTGCCCAATATTGCTTAAAAAATGACCTTACTGAATAAAGGACATAAGTTGTTCTTCAAGCTAATTAGGTACATTTTCTATCCTTTTCATCAGACTGCAATTCAACTGTTTAGTTGCTTGGGGCGAGCTCCTGAAAAGTGCATGAGATGAAAAGACGGATAAGCACATATGGGCTGCCAGAAATTAATTGACGGTGCCAGCAGCCTAACAAAGCCCAGTCAGTTCGGGCTGGTGGATTTACAACCGGGCCGGTCTGAACAAGAATGGGGGCTTCCTACATGGGCTGCCCGAGCGAGCGTTCAAAGTTTTTGCGACTTCAAAAAAGGATCACACATGGATGCGTACAAAGGCGTGAAGCAACAATGTAGCATGCGTGGTTTCTTTTCATCCCAAGTTGCACGCTACCAAACTAGGTCCGGATCTCGGCAATAGGCTTCCCTCCTAGATACTATCTACTAGCCGCAACTTGTGGCCTGGGTAGCAGCTCCTCTTGTTTAATCGCTGGTACTTGGAGCATGTTGTTGTGACACCGAGGCGTCTAAAAAAGACTAAACAAAGTTCCACTACTTGAAATCAGTAAAAAAAAGTAAGAGAAATATGAAACTACCTATCAAATCTACATTTCAAGCAAAAAAATATGTGCATATATGCATAAGCATTTGAACTCTTGCAAACAAATCCTTGTAACTTTCAAAGTTGATCACAGATGACTCTAAAAACTTAATGGCACATCTTTCATAATAAGAGCAACAAAAGTCTAGTTGAACTCAAAGGCTAACAGTGTAAAAATTCACATGAAATGACGTGTCATTTAAATACTTGTTTTCAGAATTTTAAAATAATTTTTTATACATTGCTCAAATGGACATAGTCATAAAAGAGAAAATATTTGTCTTGAAAATTTTAACAAAATTGGTATTCAAATGCTTTTGATTTGACGTTGGGAAGAATGAATTTTAGCTTTTTTTTCACTCAGACCCCTGCTATTTTTGTTTCATGCACATAAGTCCCATCATCTTCTCCCACCTCTCTCCTCCCCCATGCCCCTGTTCCATCGCCGGCAGGCCAGCTGGCCGGCGCTCCCGGTGCAGCTAAGGCCGCCTGGCCAAGTGGGCTTGCCCGTGTATCGGAAGTCTTCCGCGGACCCACCAAATCTCGTGCTACCCCCCTCAGGAAGCCTTCACGGGACGATTTTCCTCTGCCGCGGGCGCTGCTGGCGCCACGGCGAGCCCCGCCGGCGCCAGCAAGGAAACTGCGCCCATTTTTGCCCCTGGTCTCGCCTTCCCCTGCGGCTCGAGCCCAGGCCACCATCCCTCCCCTCGCGCCTATAAAAGCCCCACCAGAGGCCCCTAAGCTCGACACCCCAACCTCCAACTACAGCAAGTCACCACCTGTGCATGGACACACCACTCCGCCTCCACATTGTCCAAACCAACCTTTCCACCACCTTCTCTGCCTCAACCCGAAGCTGCACAACTGCTCCCTGCGCCATCTTCCTCACCGGAGCGCCGCCTCCATCACCCACACCCAGCGCCGGCTCTGTGCCACCATCGGCAAGCCGTCTCGATCCACCCCCTCCCCACCCAAGACCTCAAACAGGTGCGATTTTTTCCCCTCTTGCCTCTCCCACCATCGCCTCTCACCACCGGCAACCCTAATCGCCGGATTTTGGCCGGCAGTCGCCGTTTCCCTGTGCAAAGGACTCTTTTGCTTCGATTTTAATCTTTTCGAGAAGCTTTCTCAAGGACTCATATGTAAACCAGGAACAAGAACTTTGAAAATCAATCTATTAACTTTGAATATGCAAAATAACTCACAGAAAAATTCTAAGAACACAAATTAGAATATTTTAGACTCCTTAAGTTAAGATCTACAACTTGGTAAAAGAATCTTAAACTGTTTCTGTGACAGTTCATGTACTTGTTAACTAGGCATATTATTTGTTAGTGTGAAGTATGTGTTTGTTAGTGTAAAGCTTGTATATGCTTATGTGAAGCTTTTGAAAATTTAAAGTGCAAGTAAAAGGGTATTTTTGTAATTATAGAAAAATCTAGGGTTGTTTTTGCAAAATATAGATGGATAGGAGTTAACTTCAAAATAAGTGAAGGGTGGTTTTACAAACATGTTTTTCTTACTTTATCCCCTGTAAACATTATGCATTTGTCCGAAAGTTGCATTTGAAATGTACGTGTTAAATTGTGTAAAAGTTTGGGTAAAATGGTAAAAATAAGGGTGTTTATGTAATTTTATAAAAGTACAAGTCCTTTTATGCAAGTATTTGAATTACAAAAGTAATTTTCAAAGTTACTTAGGACTAAAGTGTAAAAGGTGCAAGTTATCATGATATGTCTATCCAATCATTATGACGAGTCTATCCCGTCATCATGACGTGTTATAAATGCTTACATTTAGGTCCTGAATTATATAAAGTTACGCTCTTTAGGACAAAAGTAATTCAAATCCAACTTTTATTCAAAATTTAACGTGTAAAGATATAAAATTTGAGTTTTTGAATTTGAGCCCTAAAGCAATGTTGTAGAGCTTGAAAAACTCTCCAACTTTCATTTTGGTCATTTCTCCATTAGGGTTTTAAATCAATGGGAAATTTTGCTTTACAGACAGGTCCCTACAATTTTCTTAACTTGCGTATAAGCCCTTGGGAAAGTTCATCTGTCCTTCTTCTCTCCTCTTCCTTATCCTGTCGTCTCCTTCCTTTTTTTTCTTTCTCCCACAGGCAGCGGCTCCATTCAAATGCATTTTCTCTTCCTCCCTTCCCCTGCTCCGCTTCTGGACCACCGGTTAAACGGGGCACTCCTGCCCCGGCGACAGCAGGTGGCGCAGCTCAAGGCAGCACGCGGCAGGCGCTGGGCGAGGCCGCGGCAGGCGCTGGTGGCAGGCGCGGGCGGCTCGGCGCGCGGGCCGGGCGCGTGCGGCAGCGCGGCGGCTCGGGAGTGGACTCGCGTAGTTGAGCCGGTATAATTCAAGTTGGTTCTGCCACAACTGGTATCAGAGCTATAAGGTTACTCTGGAGATACATTTTACCTTAAAAATGCTTTCAGTATAAAAGTTTGACCAACAGAGTATTTGGCAAAACTACGTTGGTTTCGTTAAGGATTGTACTTAGTACGTAAAGCTCTAGGGTAATGCTTATGAGGGAAATAGAGGTGGCTATAGTATATATATATATATAACCCTAACTACCAGCATTACTTTTCTGTTAGAACTTAAATTCATGCACAACCCAACTTTACTTTCTGTAACGACACCTTCGACGATAAGGTAAGAAGGTAAAGATCCTCAGCTAACTGGGGAGTTAGCCTTCCCGTCGGTGATGCGAACCGAACGCTGTTTCTCAAGCAGTAGCCTACTTGAGATGCTGCCAATGTACCAACCTCGGTTGACTACATTGGGAGTATATGGTTCGGCGCAGGGTATGGCAATCGTAGTTCATACCCCCGCATTTTTGCGGTACCCCCGTGAATACGTTGTTTTCACAACGTATGCTAACGTCGTCTGTACGGCGGTAATCGTACAGATGTTGTTTGTATAGTGAACAGTAATGATTGAGAACGCTTTCATGACATGTTGGCATGAAAGGTTTGGTATATATATATCTTGTGATTTTCTGCAGGTACATTAACCACGGTTAAAATAGGTTAAGACGAATAGGATTTATCGATTAGATATGATAGGGAGAGACGTATTTATATGATGCCACCGTACTTAACCACGTAAGACCAAGATTACTTGGCAGTTATTTTTGTTTGTGAGGACGTGTAGAACGTGCATGCATCATGTTATCTTGGATTGATTTGATTGCCTTGTTTGTTATGTTATTGTACTAAAATGTGTGCTTGTATCTGAATGTCCGTCTAGACTTTGTGTTGTAGGAGCCAACGTAATCTGCTAGGCTAATCTGGAGTTGAGAAGGTCTTTTGTGAATCAAGTGGGTTGGGTCATGTTTGGACCTTATCATCGATCTTAGCTTGACAGCCAAATCAAACCCTTGATCTTGCTTTGAATCTGTTTCGGCAGAAACATTGAGCTTTTTCTCTGATGGTTACACCTTGATAATCAGCAGCAAACGCTTCAATCCATCATTTAGTGATTTATCTATCCTCTCTTGATGTACCTTATAATGTTGGCTATTCTGGTTACAACATCTGAGGGTTGCACCTTCAATTTTTGCTCAGATAATTAAAAAGATTTATGACAATAATTACTTTTTGAATACAATTCTCCCGGCAAAAGTCATGCATCATAACATATAGCATCTTTGGTCAGTGCATGGTGTTGCATCGTCATCGAAAACCTGTAGACTGACTAACGGGTGTGCCTCAGTACAACCTTGGGTTGTCTTCGGTTTCCTAAGTCTATCTTGTTGCTGCTGGCACTATAAGGTTGTTATTCCTCTTTTGTGGTGGTGTTTAATCACATGACCATGATGCCGTGTCGGAACCTAAGGCCTCATGTGCGCTGCAGCCACATAATTGAGCCATTAGGAGCGCACTGGTGACTAGGTATATGTGACGTAACCCACTGCAATATCTTCTTATGCAACCTTACTAGTGTCCTAACTTTTGATCCTCGCTTAAGGATATAGAACTACCTAAGTGTTAGTTACGAGAGAACGGTTGTAGGGTGCGAGTCATGTGCATCACTAACTCATGAGGGTATGCATCGTACTTTATGCATTTCTTACGTGCATACCTTGCAAGCATTGTCATCCCTGCATCATGGTGTAAACATTGCATCATGGTAATTGCATTGTGTCATATGCACCATTTCGATTGTGCATAGAATCCTTCATCCTCATGTTGCACCATCATTGCAATCATACATCTCAACAGTACATCACATTCATGGTTATATATTGAGCATTGCACTCTAAATTGGAGCATTTTATCATTACCCCTTGATTGCATCAGTATAAATAGGCATGTTTTGCAATCAACATCATCCAAATTATTCAGATAATAAACTCTGAGCAGGAATGTTTCAAACATCACTTATCAATCTCTTGTGTTATCCTCACTTGCTATCCATGAGTTTTGTGATGAATGTCACCGATATTTATCATCCTCATGTTGTGATCTTAACTCTGGAAGAACTTGAACATCTTTCTTTCTCTTCTCTCGTCATACTCATCTCGTTATACTCCAACAGTTTTTACCATCAACATCAATCATCTCTGATGTGATTGCTTCCTGACACTTTTGATTTGTGATTTGCTTCTCTTCTCTTAAGAGTCTTTCGTCCGAATCTCAGGACGAGATTCTTTTTAGAGGGGAAGGCTGTGACAGTTCATGTACTTGTTAACTAGGCATATTATTTGTTAGTGTGAAGTATGTGTTTGTTAGTATAAAGCTTGTGTATGCTTATGTGAAGCTTTTGAAAATTTAAAGTGCAAGTACAAAGGGTATTTTTGTAATTACAGAAAAATCTAGGGTTGTTTTTGCAAAATATAGATGGATAGGAGTTAACTTCAAAATAAGTGAAGGGTGGTTTTACAAACATGTTTTTCTTACTTTATCCCCTGTAAAAATTATGCATTTGTCCGAAAGTTGCATTTGAAATGTACGTGTTGAATTGTGTAAAAGTTTGGGTAAAATGGTAAAAATAAGGGTGTTTATGTAATTTTATAAAAGTACAAGTCCTTTTATGCAAGTATTTGAATTACAAAAGTAATTTTCAAAGTTACTTAGGACTAAAGTGTAAAAGGTGCAAGTTATCATGATATGTCTATCCAATCATTATGACGAGTCTATCCCATCATCATGACGTGTTATAAATGCTTGCATTTAGGTCCTGAATTATATAAAGTTACGCTCTTTAGGACAAAAGTAATTCAAATCCAACTTTTGTTCAAAATTTAACGTGTAAAGATATAAAATTTGAGTTTTTGAATTTGAGCCCTAAAGCAATGTTGTAGAGCTTGAAAAACTCTCCAACTTTCATTTTGGGTATTTCTCCATTAGGGTTTTAAATCAATGGGAAATTTTGCTTTACAGAGAGGTCCCTGCAATTTTCTGAAATTGCGTATAAACCCTTGGAAAAGTTCATCTGTCCTTCTTCTCTCCTCTTCCTTATCCTGCCGTCTCCTTCCTTTTTTTTCTTTCTCCCACAGGCAGCGGCTCCATCCAAATGCATTTTCTCTTCCTCCCTTCCCCTGCTCTGCTTCTGGACCGGCGGTTAAACGGGGCACTCCTGCCCCGGCGACAGCAGGTGGCGCAGCTCAAGGTAGCGCGCGGCAGGCGCTGGGCGGGGCCGCGGCAGGCGTTGGTGGCAGGCGCGGGCGGCTCGGCGCGCGGGCGCTGGGCGATGCGGGCCGGGCGCGTGCGGCAGCGCGGCGGCTCGGGAGTGGACTCGCGTACTTGAGCCAGTATAATTTAGGTTGGTCTGCCACAGCTTCCACATAATTTAAGTTGTAGATTTAAATTTAGTTTAAATATCTTTTAATTGTTCCAAGAGTTTCAAGAAAGTTCTGCTCATGAAACTTGGATGGTAGCTTCAGTGTTACAAGTAAAGTCTTTCGTAAAAATTTCATGCTCTGAATCCAAGCACAGCTAATGTTTCGAGTACTTTTGCTATAGTTTAGATCCTTTTAAAATAAAATGTTAGTCTATTTTCCTTGCATAATAAAAATCTATAAAAATTACAATAAACTACTCATGCGAGTAGTTTTGTTCAGTAAAAAGTTGAGCACCAGTACTTGCATGGTTTGCTCTGTATAAATAGATCTTCTTGATCCTAACAGTAGCTGTTAATGAACTTTTTATGAGTAACCTACTGATTAAAAATGACTAAAACTTTTACAGTGAGTTTATACTTAAGTAACAAGATCTGCATAAAAATCTCAACTCAGAAACTACCTCTACGAGTAGTTTTGCAACCCAGAAATTTAGTTTTAGTTGACCAATGCTTACTGTTAAAAATAACCGTTTACAACTCCCAAAACCACTCGATCACTTAATAGTCAGTTAATCCAGATAAGTACTCGATAAATGAATGCCTAGGGAAAAGAAAATAAAATGCTCGACTATTTAACTTAAGTTTCGACTATTTTATAGTGCAATAATTATTATCTTGTACGAGTAAAACCACTCATACATGTGCATTCATATAGAATCAACTACTCTCACCGCCGGGATCTACAATCTGGTGCCCGAGTTCGAGAGTGAGCAGCATGAAGTTTAGATTAATCTAAAGAAAGTCGCTGAAGATCGAGACCAACGTTCGGAAAAACCCCGGACTAGTTTGGCTCAAGAAGGCAAGTCCTGATGCATGATCCTAGTATTTAATTTATGCAACTGTTGTTCCTTTTTACCTGTGCATTTAAGTTCATAGGAGTTGATTGGAACTCTAGCTGATTTTAGGCACCAATGTAAATGAATATTAGAATAAGAAGTTTGAGTAGTTGCTCTGCTAATATGTACGGTAAAAGTCGAGTGGTTTTCTGCCACTCGCGAGAATCATAGGAGTTGAATATTTTACCGTATACTACAACTGTAAGGTCGACAGGCGGGGCTATGGTAAAGTACTTATGGTTGAGGCCCTATCTGAGTAGTGAAAAATGCTAAGGCCGCAGTGTGTGGTAGTGATGGTTAAGCGTTTGAACGTACTAATCACATGCTAAAAATATGGTAATCGGTAAGCTTAAGTATTCGATTGAACTGGTGCGTGGACAGATTCCACCGTCTTGACACTATTCTCATGGGTCTAATGGTGAGTGCAAGAGCAGCCATGGCCCTGCGGCGTCCATGGTTCGTGGATCTCTTGTACTCGAGGACGGTGGCCCTGATCCAAGAAACGGGAATAAAGGGGAAAGTTGCAGATGTAACTCTATGAGTAACCACGTGACGTGTGTTTAGGTTTCTGTAAGAAATTCGATTCGAATCATCCGTTTCTCGCGGTATTTGAGACTGCTTAACGCTTTTGCCACATAGAGAAATAAGAGAAACTATGGTTATGATGAAACTTGTCGGATGATTAAATGTTTTCCACCATGTTTGCTTAGAGATAGATAGTCATTTAGAGAGGTTAAATAAACTAGAATATGGAAAGCTAAAATATAAAATTAAGTATTTACTCTTTGTTGCTTTTCAGAAAAAGAAAATCTTATAGCCATACATGTTCAGTAGTCGGTATTCACATACCACTAGTCGGATAAGTCTTGCTGAGTATTAGTATACTCGGCTTTGTTTATGGTAATGTTTTTAGGTGTGTCTTTTGAAGATTTGGCAGCTGGTTTGGTTTGGCTGAGTACTTTTCCGACTGGTTGGTCAGTGGAATAGGATCCGTCCCCGGCCAACAATCACTCGGCCGAGTGATGTCATGTATGGGCTTCATTGTGGTATTCAGATCGCCGCTAGATGATCATATTTTATTTTCCGCTGCTGTTAAACTTTAAATAAAGTTTTGTGTTGAACTCTAAAGTACTCGATTTGGTGAACTCGACTTGTAATAATTGATGTCAGATCTGTGAGATAAAAGTTGTGGAACGTTGTAATCTCTGCACTTCCCTTCATGTGAGTTTTGTGTATGCTTTGTTTTGATCGAAATCTTAAATGGTCGTATTGGGATTTAATCGACAGACTGTCGGATTATTCCGTTTAAAGTGTATGGTAGCCGGTTCATCTTTATAAATGATGATTAGTGTATTTAAGCTGGATCAATTCGGAGTTTTGCCTGGTTCGTCCGTAAACAAAACACCGCGGGTTCTGGTGAACCTCGCTCCTCCCCTCGCCTGTTCTCTCGGAAAGGCGATCTGGTGGCCGGAGCAAGTTGCCCGGAAATGCCAGAAAATCTCCAGGGGCTCCAACTTCGAGGCGCGCATGTGACAGCTTCCGTATAATTAACAGCACCGTGGCCGTGGGTCATCACTGGGTCTCTTTGGTTCATCCGGCAACTGCTCCCTCTCATGGCACACAACTCGGTAATTCGGTAAACCAGCTCGTGCCTGTGTGGCTGTGTGCAAACGCAGAAGATCAGCCAGGGACAGCCACGGTTCGGGCAAGAACAGAAGCAAGCAAATGCCATCAGAAATTCAGAACCCGCACACGTTCATCCGAGAGCCTTTTCCGCAACGCATGGACGCCCACGTTTTCCCAACACGGCCCCGCATCTTTTCCGCAGCTGAGATCACCCACCCGTGCCCAAAAGTTCACCGCATAGATTATTGGAAAAAGTTTATTTTACTGTCTTCAACAATTCACTTTATCCGTTTAATCTTCTGAGCCAAATTTAAGCTCAATTTACTCTCCCAACAATTGCAATTAGTTCAATCTACCCTCTAATGATATTTCTTTTTTTTTGTCCATGTACGAATTGAATTTTAATTTCAAATTTTGTGAGTGGATAGAGAACATGATGTCATATGTTAAAAAATATATTAAGAATTTTTCATGGTTATTTTCATAATTTAAAAATATTTAACACGAAATTTATCACAAAAATACAATTCTTCATGAAAAATATTCATAAAAAATCATAATGCATTTTTCTAGTATAAGGCATCATATTATAAGTTAAATTTAAAGTTCAAATTACACTTGTAAGTGGAAAAATAAAAAAGAGAAATCTCATTACGGGTAGATTGGACCAATTAAAATAGTTTGGAGTAGTAACTTGAGCCTAAATTTTATTTAGGAGGTTAAATGGATAAAGTAAATTGCTGAGGGGAGTAAAATAAAAATTTTTCTACGTTATTCGTTCCGTTCGCACATCGCAGGGCACGGACCTCTCAAGTTGCTGGTAGTATAACAACAACCAGCGGATAAAGAAAGTGATTAGGCCATCACCTTACCTAGGTAGGCGACCGGTGGAAGGGGAGAAAAAGAAAAGAAGAAGAAGAAGAAGCCGCTTAAACAAGTGGTGGATCCCTTGCTGTCCAGCTCAGCTGCGCCAGTATTCTAAAGGCCCCAGCCGTCCACATCGACCGGTTGATGATGGTGCCGCGAGCCGGGGGGGTCCCTGGGCGGGTCGACGAGAACGATTTTCTCCGGTGAGGGCGGGCAGGAGGGGCAGCGGCAGCGTGGGCGTATGGTGCCGGAGGGCGACGTGCCGCTTTTCCAATTGGCCGTTAGGCCGGCCAGGTGGGCCCCCGACGGCAGCCAGCGGGGCCCTGCCCGGTTCACTTTCCTTACCCGGCCGGCCTGGCCCCATCGGCACGTTCTCCCGCCGCGGCCCGCCCGTCGGCGTCGCGCGGTGGCTGTCCTCGACTCCGTTCCACAGGCTCCAGCCAGGAGCACGGAATTCCCCCGCGGCGCGAGAGATTTTTGTTGCGCCGCCGCCCAACGTCTCGCTCTCGCCACGCGGCCGGAGGAGCATCCGTGGCTGGACGGCACGCACGGCCGGCTCCTTTGCGGCGACGGGGCGGGCGGACGGACGGCGACCGAAAACGATGCGCGCGCGCACGGGGAGAGGGGTGGAAAAAATTCGTGCGCGCGGCGGGGACGCGACCCGCCCGGGACCGGTCACCGGTGGGCGGAGAATTTCGGCGCGTGAGCGCGACGGGTGCTGTGAACTCGCGCCGTGTGGACGTGCGCGCGGCATGGTACCTGCTGCTTTTTTTCTCTCGCGCACGCACACAAGTTGCGCTGGTTGCCTGGTTCCTCCTCGCCACCGGACGATCTGACGCTGTGCCACGTTTTTTCAGGATCGGGGCTTGGGGATTTTTTTTTTGTCAAGCAACGTTCGTGCAGAATAGAAGCCGAGATCCGAGCCTTAAATGCTTGCAGGCGTTGGTCCCGTGGTGTGCAGCACGGAACAAGGTATGGGCGCATGGCATGGCATGCATCGTAGGCCGCCATGATTGAGAGGTCCTGGCTCGTGGGTTTTTCCGGAACATAATGCACCAAGCAACGAGGCCAATTATGGGAAGGGCTGCTGCATGGCGTGGCGCGTAGGCTATAACCATTTCGCTCCGACCGTGCATATGCGTTGGAATAGTTGGAAACACTGTTGGCCAATTACGGTAGGCCTCCTCCTCCTCCGGCCACGGCCACTTGGCCGGCCGTCCGCTCCTCGCTGGTGATGCGCCCACCATCCCCCGTTGCGGATGCGGCGGCTTTGCAGCGTAGATCACTCATAGCCTACATGATCTTGGCGCAAGGTACGAACTAGTGGCGTTACTGTTTTGGTTGTTTTACTGTTTTCGGTTGGGAACATATATTGTCAGCTGCCATGAGTGTAATGTGTATAGTTGTATGTGTACATGCCAGCCACCTTGTATAATCTTCGAAAAAAAAATGCACACTGAAGTTCTTCAAAATTATGAGGGTATTGAAATTTAATACTTGGCCCGGATCCTAATCTAACGAGCTTATAATGGAAGGAAAAGAAACCGATAATAATGCGCAATAATAGTTTTCATTTTATTGTAAAAAAAAACACGTGCACGTTCTTAATTATATGTGCAATTCGTGCATATGGAACGAAGCTCAAAACCTACTACTGCTACTCATGTGGAGCCGGCCAATCGCCAGCCGACAATTCCCTGCAACAAAGCAGGGACAGGCAGGTTAGCAACGAGTTTTTCAGGTCCAGTTGCAATAAACAAGCCCGGGGGAGCGCATCAGGCGGCCGGCCGGCGGGTCTCAGTGCCGTGTGGCGCTGGTGCCTCCGCACGGCGAGGCCGGCTGGAGGCGGTCAACCTGAGCTGAACGCCAGGATGATGCAAGCCCCGGCCCGTTCGTTTCATGTGACAGCAACAAGAACTCCCTACATAATAAAGTGTAGGGAAACCTAACAAGAACTCCGGCTTGTTTACTCGGAGCGAGCTCGCGTCCGACGCTGCCATCAATCATTCCACGGTTGTTCAGAAACCTAACGCCTCATTTCCACCGCCGTCGACCGGCCCCGGCCCCTGGGTTCTTCTCAAGTCTCTGCATAATAAAGTGTTTGTGTGTGTGCATTTAAAATTTCCCTTTTCCTTTTCATTTGTTTTGCGTATTCGCAGCCGTCGTATCGAGATCTCGTTTGCTGTTCTTGGAAGATACTTTCCGAGATTTCTTCCGCGGGTGATTACGCCAGCGACTTGATGGGGCATAATTACTATTATTCGGGTATGGGTCTTGGAAGAGAGCTCCTGGCGAATCACTCAACTAATCTTAGTTTATGGCCGTGGAGTACAGTCGAAGGAGTAGTGCTTAGTCCTAATGCTGATAGCTGACGGCCACTTGAGCTGTCTAGATCATTCGGTCACACTACTGCCATTGGTCTCTCGCTTTCAGTTCAAAAAACATACAGTTAGTTTATAGTTTTGTTAAAAGGAAGACTGCCAGTAGTATAAAAAACCACAAAACCACACGTACGTTTCCGGTGTCTGCCCATTACCATTCCCCTCCCCGTGCATTTTTAAGAATTTTCGGACCGGCTGTTCCGGCAAGGTGAGACTTCTCTGCAGATCGTGTCAAGGGAGATCGATCAGTCTGCAAGTTGTTTGGGCTAACCAAGTGCGTGTGCAGTTTGTTAGGATATGTGTACAGTATGCGCATCCATAATGGGCGGAGCAGGCGTATTGCATCCTCCGCTCCATCTAAAGCAGTTGCGGATGATAGCTAACCCACGCGTGTGGTCTCCGGAGCCTCGCATGTGGAGGTCCGGTCGCCACTCGCTCCGTCCCGGATCCGGGATGCCGTTGCGGCGCCCGCGGCGGAGCCCCTCCCCAAGATAGCAAGCAGAGGAAAGGAAGCAAGAGGCGAGGCCGGAAGCAGGGCGGCCGAGCCAACCGGAACGGGGAGATTGGAAGGAGCGCGCGGGAACCGGCCTGCCGGGGTTAGGCCGGAGCGAACGGTTGGTGCCCCTGATCAATGTGCTTTAGGGCGATCGACGCCGTGGAGCTCTCGTCTGGGAAACCTGAACAGCCAGCCCTGATGCCACTGCTTCCCCGGTGATGTGATCCGTGATCGTAAGTTGGAGCTGACAGCGAACTGGTGGCGATGAGCATCTGCGTGGCTGGGGCGCGGTGCCGAACTCCCGAGCGCGTACCGGCTCCTCCTTTCCATCCTCGGCGCGTAGACGGGTCTGCATGGTGGATGCTGCTTCAGCAGCTAGCCTTTACCTCCCATCGGACAATTCGAGTTTCTGAAAACCAGAAATGCAGCGGATGTGGGCAGAGCTTTTTTAGGGGGGTTGGCATGTCGCCGGCCAGCTACCTAGCTAGGTTGAGCGTAACAGAGGCAGGGGCGGTGATTGTGCTGGCTACGAAGGGCACCATGACATGACTCCATTAGTGTGGGCACCGTGCAGAGCGATGTAAGTAGTCGCTGGACCCTGGACCTGGACGCACGACGATGCGAGGCGTTCAGAGATCCAACGCAGTCGCCTGCTCCCGGCTCGGCGGCTCGTAGCCGGTCAGCAGGCGAGGCGTTGCGTGGTCCGTGGTCACCGCTACTAGAGCCGGAGCCGGCCAGAGCCTACCGGTAGCAAAACCCGGATTGAGCTGAGCAGGGCCCGGTCGAAGTGCCCCCTATCAAACCTCGGAATAGAAAGTAGCACATGGCACAAATTAAATCCTGAGGCCTGTTTATTGCCAAAAAAACAACAAGTAGACCAAGGAATGTGGGGTCTTTAGCTGGAGTTTTTAAAAGCTACAATTCATAATTCAAAGATGAAACATGCATGCCCGCGCCACTGAAACAGATTTTAGCAAGGTAGCAGAGGTAGGGGCAGGGCACGATCCTGGCGCCCTAACGGGCAGCCTAAAGCATCGAGATCGGCGACCGGGTCATTGAAGGATCAACGGCGCCGGTGGCCCCGCTGGTCCACGCCGGCCAGCCGCGCCATGCAGGCGGGACACGTCGCACCATGGCCGCACGTAGCGACCGCGCCCCATTCGCGGCCCTGTACGTGTGGCCAGTTCCGTGCGCCGAACCGGGGCAAAGGCGAGCGAGCCCACCCGCCAGCGCCTGCCCCTGGGCCCTGCCCATGTGACGTGACGCCGGGGTCTGGCCGGGATTGGGGAGGGGGGGCGTCCGCCGTCGGCATCGCCGTCCCGCCACGCCAGGCGCCGCAGCCCGTTGCGCCGGGTGCCGTCACGCCGAATCATCATCGCCTCTCGTCGCCGCCGGCGCCGCCCCCACCCCACGTTCCCAGTTCCCACCCCACCACGCTGGCACGCGCGCGAGGACACGCGAGCACCCCCAGCGCCCTCCACGACCGCGACGCCGGGGGAACACGGAGCCGCGGGCCTCGGGGGCCAGAATGGCGTCGCGTCCCGTCGCGCCGGGGGGGTCCAGTCCACTAGTCCAGCACAACGGGGGGTACGCTGCGCACACCACGCCCGTGACCGCGACACGGCCCGGCGCGAGCGCGACGGGAACGTGCGCGCGCCTGGCCCCGGTGGGGGCGCGCGCCCTGCACCGGCGTATGGGCGCGCGGGGCCCGGACGACAGGGAGGGCCCCGAGCCTGCCCCGGTGTGCGCGTACGGCCGGCCGGGGGAAGGCGGGGCCCCGCCGGTCCCAGCCCTGCCTGCAGCGGGAGTTGGGCTCCAGGGCGCTACGTGCACTCCGTTCCCTACACCTGGCTGGCTGGCTCGCTGCTGAACGACGGCGAGCGGAGCTGAGCATGAGCTTGATTACGGGTGGTTGATGCGGCCGAAACGATGATTGGGAAGGTAGCAAGCTGGGATCTCTCTCGGATGCGTGTTGGTGCCCTACGCTAACACGACTGATTAGCCCAAAGTACGACCCCAAGCAGCTCTGCCTTAATTTCTAAGGCGATGTGCTAACGGATGTGTTGAAGAAACATAAACAATTCTCCCCGGAGAGATTAGCCAAGCTGAGCTTGAGATTGGCGAAGAGGGACGCGTGCAGGCCTCTCGGCTCGATTGGTGCAGGATCAGAGCCTTTCCTAATGACTCATTCCCAATAGTCTAATTAATTGAAAAACAGGGGCTTGAGAAAAAGTGGCACTTCCTCACCTGGGATGGCTCAACCGAGGTTGTTACGAATTAAATAGAAAAAGGAGGTCGATTATGTTTGCAAATACTCTAAAGTTCATTGTTCCAAATCATGCATGGGATAGTTTTTTTTTTCGAAAGAAATGCCTCAACTACCAGGTGCGAGTTTACATTAGGATGCACGAGAACCTCAAACTTCACTAATCTAGTCCGGCCTGTTCTCTCTCCTAAAGACTAAGATCAACGCATGAACATGAGAGCATCCCCAACCTGCTCTCCTGTCCTCTGAACAAAAATGTGTAGGCCTAGCGACTCTGCAGCCTCCCCGACTCCCCGTACAGTCACGCACAAGGCAGGGCGCACGCGCACCACCTCATTGCCGAGAGAGTTTACCACCCCCTGTTCGCGTGCTGCACGGTGGATCGAAGTTCCCGGCGGCAACGCCCGGTGCACGGTGGACCGATCGGCGGTGGGCCCCGGCGGCAGCAGCGCTGGTCCACAAGGACCCGGGCTTCACAGTGATACCCCCAGGGAGCAGCACATGGCGCTGCCTGGCACGTGGCAGGAGCGGGCTCGCTGGTGATAAGGATTAGGGGGCCTCGTGAACCTGTGGCCGGCTCGTCGAGGACCGGGCCGGCGGACCCGGATCCCCGCCGCGCGAATCGCAAAGCGCGCGGGGGGCTCGCCGGCGACCGTCCGTGGCCCACGGCAGCTCAGCGCGCCTGTGATTGGGTTGCCACTTAACTGTACGCAGCAGAAACCATGGATGCCACGGAATAAACAAAAATAAGTGGGAGGCGCGGTCCAACGATCTGCCCATCACCGGACGCGCGCTTCTGCGCGGCGCAGCCATGTTTGCCTCCCTGTGGCTTGCGGCAAAAATCCACAGAAGCCCACAGACACGTCTCGGTTATTCAATCCAGGGAGGTCGTTCAAAAATATTATTCTGATGCAGTGATGAGATGAGAATTCTTCTGTTGTTCCAATAGATGAAGTGCATTAAACAAACTTCGACGGTTCTACCTGAAACACAAAAAATTAAATGCGGTTTTTATACACTAGTTTTACTACACATATTTTTGTTTCACCGCGACAGCATTTCACCATCAACTTAGTCTTCCATACGCTTTCAGTAAAATTGTTTCGAGAGTCAACAAAGTATATTTCAGAAAGAAACACTCTTGTATATTTGTCACTTACCATTACTGTGTCCATAGCAATATATTACTGGTTGTAGCAGATCTTTAGAAAAATAAAGATTAAAGTAAATTTAATTGAATTTGGAGGGAAAACAATGATATAGATGTATAAAAAATGCGGGCATAACCATTGGCTTGTATATTTGCTACTAGCTCTATATTTGTACGATTGTTTAAAGTCATGTATATGGTACCATTGAAAATGCCATTGCCACTATATAGGAAAAGTCTCAAGTAAAGCTTCCCTACCAAAATGTCATGGCAGGGTCCTTTTGTATCAATTACTAGCTCTTGGACTTATTCGACGACAAAATTTTCCCGAGATTTCATACAATTTAGTATATGAGTTTTAGCTCACGTGTTTTGATCCTAGACACATCTAAAGTTTGCAAACATCTTCAAAAACTCTCTTGCATTGTACACACTACAAAAATAACTGTATTATATGATATGTTGTGGCCATGGAAAAACAGTGAGCAATTTATCCCCCCTTTGTATTGCATAACACACAACCGCAAAAAAATAGTAGCGATTTTAGTTGTGGCTTGGGCAAACAAAAAGGGTTTGGGCTTGTAAATCAGCTCATCTCCTTCGTAGGCTTAGTCTTTTCTGACAAATTGAATTGAACCTTTTTTTACTTAATGAATCAACATTAAACTCTAGTCTTTATATTTATCAGCACAGTAACATTTTTTGGCTGGCAAAAACTAAATTTTCCATCCAACTCATAAGTCAACAGCTTGCTTCGATTGTCAAAACATTTGCATCCTAATTTATCAACCTGTGTTGAAGTGTTTTACTAGTGCTCTCGTGATCATATTAGATTTATTAGCATGTTTGACCTTGCTTCAACTATTGCTATTAATGTTAAGTTATGGTGAGCTCCAGAGCTAGCTCAAGCTTCTACATAAAGCAAACCGAGCTAGCTAGTCATAGAATAGAACTTCGACAAGAACAAGCTTGCTCATTGTTTAGCCCTAGTTGTGGTGCCATACTTTGCACCCGTAGTGGACAAGAATGTCGTGCAAATTTAGATATTTTTGCTTTAACTGGATCCTATTTGTAAGTTGGGATGTTGTGTAATACTTTGAAAATAGTCTTTAGTTTGAAAGCTTATTTTATAATAAATTTACATTTGATAGGAGTTGCGCTACAAAGCGATATTATCAATGACCGAGTAGTACATATACCTGAATGTTTTCATTTCAGATAAATTGAATGTTTCTTAGCAGTCCAAGGTAGGGCTCTTTTTTTCCAAAAAGGGAAGGAGGAAAAAGAATACGGTCGTTGATTTGCTAGCCGCATGCTTGGCTACAGAGTTAAGTCCACAGGCTGGAAAAGAATTCGGCTCCCCATTGGCTACCAAGATGGAGAAGTGAGCCGTGGAGGCGTGGACGCAGCTCCCCACTTCTCATCACCCCTTTTTAATTGTGGCGATCTTTGGGGTGGTGGGCGGAGGATTTCTAACTGGATGGTGAAGTTTGTCTGGTGAAAAGGACGGCCGCGACGAATCCGTCCATCGATCCAACGCTGTGCGCGTGTTGGGGGGAGGAAGCTGCCGGGCCCCGCCTGCAGCGAGAGACTATAGATAGATGCCTTCCTCTCTGATCACCTGATGGCTGATGCCTTCGCGGCCCCCTTCCCCTGCCATTACTACTAGTTGCCTTGCTCGCTTCCCACCCCTCTCTCGCCCCAGCCTCGCTTCCGCCTCCCCCTCCCCCTCCCCTCTCCCCTTCCCTTTCCTTCCCCACTCCCACTTCCCAACCCTGGATCCAAATCCCAAGCTATCCCAGAACCGAAACCGAGGCGCGCAAGCAATTATTAGCTGGCTAGCTAGGCGCGTAGCTCCGAGATCATGAAGCGCGAGTACCAAGACGCCGGCGGGAGCGGCGGCGACATGGGCTCCTCCAAGGACAAGATGATGCCGGCGGCGGCGGGGGAGCAGGATGAGGAGGTGGACGAGCTGCTGGCCGCGCTCGGGTACAAGGTGCGCTCGTCGGACATGGCGGACGTCGCGCAGAAGCTGGAGCAGCTCGAGATGGCCATGGGGATGGGCGGCGTGGGCGCCGCCGGCGCCGCCGCCGATGACGGGTTCGTCTCGCACCTCGCCACGGACACAGTGCACTACAACCCCTCCGACCTGTCGTCCTGGGTGGAGAGCATGCTGTCCGAGCTCAACGCGCCCCCGCCGCCGCTCCCGCCCGCGCCGCCGGCTCCGCGGCTCGCGTCCACCTCGTCCACCGTCACGGGTGGCGCCACCGCCGGTGGAGGGTACTTTGATATCCCGCCCGCCGTCGACTCGTCCAGCAGCACGTACGCGCTCAAGCCGATCCCCTCGCCGGTGGCGGCGTCGGCGGACCCGTCAACGGACTCGACGCGGGAGCCCAAGCGGATGCGAACTGGCGGCGGCAGCACGTCGTCTTCCTCTTCCTCGTCGTCATCCCTGGACGGCGGTCGCGCCAGGAGCTCCGTGGTCGAGGCGGCCCCGCCGGCGACGCAAGCGTCCGCGGCGGCCAACGCGCCCGCCGTGCCGGTGGTGGTGGTGGACACGCAGGAGGCCGGGATCCGGCTCGTGCACGCGCTGCTGGCTTGCGCGGAGGCCGTGCAGCAGGAGAACTTCACCGCGGCGGAGGCGCTGGTCAAGCAAATCCCCATGCTGGCATCGTCGCAGGGCGGCGCCATGCGCAAGGTCGCCGCCTACTTCGGCGAGGCGCTCGCTCGCCGCGTGTACCGCTTCCGCCCTGCCCCGGATAGCTCCCTCCTCGACGCCGCCTTCGCCGACCTCCTGCACGCGCACTTCTACGAGTCCTGCCCCTACCTCAAGTTCGCCCACTTCACCGCGAACCAGGCCATCCTGGAGGCGTTCGCCGGCTGCCGCCGCGTCCATGTCGTCGATTTCGGCATCAAGCAGGGGATGCAGTGGCCGGCTCTTCTCCAGGCCCTCGCCCTCCGTCCTGGCGGCCCCCCATCGTTCCGGCTCACTGGCGTCGGCCCGCCGCAGCCGGACGAGACCGACGCCTTGCAGCAGGTGGGTTGGAAGCTTGCCCAGTTCGCGCACACAATCCGCGTCGACTTCCAGTACCGCGGCCTCGTCGCCGCCACGCTCGCTGACCTTGAGCCGTTCATGCTGCAACCGGACGGCGAGGACACGGATGACGAGCCCGAGGTGATCGCCGTGAACTCAGTGTTCGAGCTGCATCGGCTGCTGGCGCAGCCCGGCGCGCTGGAGAAGGTCCTGGGCACGGTGCGCGCGGTGCGGCCAAGGATCGTGACCGTGGTCGAGCAGGAGGCCAACCACAACTCCGGCTCATTCCTGGACCGCTTCACGGAGTCGCTGCACTACTACTCCACCATGTTCGATTCTCTCGAGGGCGCCGGCTCCGGCCAATCCGCCGATGCCGCTCCGGCCGCGGCCGGCGGCACGGACCAGGTCATGTCCGAGGTGTACCTCGGCCGGCAGATCTGCAACGTCGTGGCGTGCGAGGGCGCGGAGCGCACGGAGCGCCACGAGACGCTGGGGCAGTGGCGCAACCGGCTGGGCCGCGCCGGGTTCGAGCCCGTCCACCTGGGCTCCAATGCCTACAAGCAGGCGAGCACGCTGCTGGCGCTCTTCGCCGGCGGCGACGGGTACAGGGTGGAGGAGAAGGACGGGTGCCTGACCCTGGGGTGGCACACGCGCCCGCTCATCGCCACCTCGGCATGGCGCATGGCCGCGCCGTGATCGGGCAGGTGGGGTTTTGGACGCTGATCAAGATTGCACGTCCCCGGGCATGGCGCAGCCCCTCCACCCAGCTTGCCGGCACAGCTGAAGCTAGACGTCAACGAACGCTGAATTGCAATGAGCGACCGGGCCACGGTTCCCGCCGGCGTGATGAGATGGACACTTTGACTCCGACCGGACCGGCCTGTGTTCGTTCTTGTTCCCGATCCCCCCTCTCCTCCCCTCCCTCCAATCCGTGAACTATGGTAGCCTATTGTTATGTTTAAATGTCTATTATTATGTGTAATTCCTCCCATCGCTCATATCCCAATAAGGACGAACCGGATTTCTTTAGCTCGAATGAGAATTTTGTATACAAGGCATCGAATCCAAAACTGAGCTATGTTCATCGATCTGTTCAAATGCTTCTCGTATCATGAGTTCAAAGTGCTGTTGCCTCCTTTACTCAATTGCTCTGTTCCCTCTGTTGATCATAGATAGATGACTTGTATTCAGCTCATGTGTTGCTCGATTGCAATTTGTGTCCCTGCTTTGCCTGTGGAATCCATCGATGATGGCGAGCCTGTATTCATTTCGCCCATCCTGCAACTGTAAGAAAGTTGTGCAATCTCGGAGAGGTAGCCTTGGCCGATGCGTCCTGCGCTTGCTAATGATGGAAACATCTCGTTACGTTGCCTTCATTGTATCCCTTCGCCTGTATGGCCGTCCTCTGACGGCTGCCCCCGATCTAAAAATGAGCATGAGCGTTCACATGGGAGGAGGTGGCGGCACCGCGAACCAGACTGACAGTTCCCTGTGCAATATTGAATGGTTGTTATCTGCTCTGCAATCAGTGCGCATTATTATTAATCAGCCTGCCCATCACATAATCAGAGAAATCAGGCAGCAGGACTAGAGCTCTACTACAATGGAAGCGAAGGCCCCCACCGGGCCCGGCCATGGCATTGACAGGAGAAAGAAGAACAATCACCAATGGCGAGCACAGGAACTCCCAGCCAGGTTAGCGAGGAGGAGGACTCCCTGCTCAGGCGAAAAGGACCCCGGAGCAGTGACGTTTTACTGCCCGGCGGGAGCTGCTCCTGTGCCGCGGGCGCCGTGGAATTAGGCCCGGCGTAACCACCGCCGTTAATCGCCGCGGGGGGTACAAGAACTTTTACTGCCTGCTGTGCAGGGATTGGCGCAGAGGTGGGGGGGAGCAGTGGCAACCTGAGAGGGCACTGCTGGTACAGTACGGCACATTGCCACTTCTGTTGAGGTCCTGTCCTCCCATGGGGCGCACCCCCCGGCGGCGTGCCCTTTCTCTCTCTGCCTCTCCCTCTCTCTCTCCCGCTTACAAATTAACCGCGCGGCGCGGTAATTGTCCGCTGCCGCGCGGGGGCCAGGGGGAACATTTCACGCGCCCCGTGATCCCCCTCTCTCGCCGCGACGAAATCTGCGTCTGGCAGTGGCGACGCGCGTGGCCCGTGGAATCTCCGCGCTCGCCCACACGAAATCTCCTCGAGAATGCGTGGATTACCGAGAGGGTTCGTTGATAAAAACAAACTTACCACTAGGGTTTGGCTTGTTTAATCCGATCCTTGATCTCTCTGCCCTTTCTTAACCCCCCGCCGTAAGGCGCGGCAGGAGGGCGGGCCAATGGGGAGCGAGGCGGTAGAAAACTTGGTGGCTGAGGAGAGAGGGAGGGGGAGAGAGGGGAGGCGGGCGGCAGCAACAGCTGTCCAATCGGGATCAGGTGGCTCATGTCAGGAGATGATGGAGGCAGCGTGGTGGCGGGGCCCACCCGTCGGCCTGTACCTCCCCCTTCCCATCCCCGTCACCCAGCTAGCTCGAGCTCTGGGTCTCTGACTCCCCTCCTGCCCCGCGCTGGGGACAGCCCGGGCCCGCCGCAGGCTAAAGAAAACGAAAAAGGGCCAGAAAAATATGAGATGGCCTGGCCAGGCCTCCTCGCCGGGGGCCGGGCCCCCCACCGGGGTGGTGGGCGTCGCGCGGCCGGGTCAATTCACGTGTGACCGGGCTGAACGCGATCGCCCCGCCCGCCCGTGCCGTTCCACCCCCCCCCCCCCCCCTCGTCCCCGTTTTCCCCTCCCGTTTTGCGGCCCTCACCCACATGCGCCGCCGCGCGCGCCCCGGGGGGCAGCAGCAAGGGACGGGCACGGACACCCCCGCGCGCGCGCGCGCCGCGGGCTTGACCTCACGCGTAACGAACACAGCTCCTCGTCGTCGTCCCTATCCTATCCACCCGTCGACCGAGACCCATCTATCCCGCGGCGGGATCGCCGCTCCGGCCCACGCCGCGGCGGCCGGCAGGGGATGGGGCGTCACGGCGCCAGCGCGTGGAATTTTCGTTGCGGCGGCCTGGCGGCGCTCCGCGTGGAGCCCCGTGTACGTACGGGGTCGGGGACGGGACGGGACTGGTCGGGGGCGCGAGCGGTCGGTCCGAGCCGTGGCGCGCGCGCGCACACGCCGGCGCGGTGCGGTGGCGGGTCAGGCGGGACTCGAGTTTCTTGATCGCACATCGGCGCCGCGCCGATGCTGCGGAAAAAAGAAAGGAGAAACGGGGCTGCGTCAACTCAGCTCGGACTCCTACGATGATAGGATAAGGTCCATCCTGACAGGACGTGCTCTCCGTATGCGGAGGGGGAAAAAAGGGAGAAAGGAATGGGGGAAATTTGGAGGGATGAACCACGATGGCATGGGGTTCTTTTCAGTAGGGGGACTGGGGCCTTTTTTATTCGGTGACTGGACGGGCTAGGTGAATCGCTGATCAGAGAGAGAGATCGGGGTTTACATGGCGGCAGCAGGACATGCTACCAACTCGGAGTGATCTTGTTGTCGAGGGTGACTGGGCGAGCGAGTGACTGATGGATTGCCGGTTGCTGTGCGAGTTTTAAGACGGTATCGACGCGACCTGCTTGGTAGTTATTGGCTCCAGCGTCCAGTGTGCTCCGTATACTCGTGGCGTAGGCTACGGCCCATACGGGGACGGTATCTCGCGCTCACCTTGGTGCCATTCGCACGTAGCAAACCTGGAAATTGTAGCGTTTTAGTACTTGTCGAAGTTTTCGAAAGCTTGGTCGCATGTACCTTGGAGTAGCATTTATTTTTCCTTTGGAAACAATTTTCTATTTTTTTATGGATGCAGCATGTTATGTGGTGTATAATTGTGTTCGCAAGCGCCAGATTCTCTATACATATACGTGGCGTACGCGAGGCATTTCATCGAGGAGACTTTATTTATTTATTTATTTTTGGTCAAATCGCCAGGATTTCGATTCGCTTCTCGCAAACTTTCCCTCTCTTTTCTTACTGCAGAGTCCCAAGCTTCCACTCACGAAAAGGCTCGATCATGGCGACGCCTTGTCCCAGCTCTCCCCTAATTGTCACCGCGTCCAGTCATTTTATTTCAACGACACGGCCGGGCCTGCCACGCACTGTCTCTAATCCGGATCACTCATTCCTTTTTTTTTTGAAATAAAATCACTCATTCTCCTCCACCATTTCTTAACTTCCTAAGATGCCACCACAGTGTCGTCCCAATCCTGTTCTCCTCACATGCGCCGTCGCTTAAAAAAAACACGGGGCACGCGGCGCCAGCAGCTCCAACTCCCCGGGCTAATCATTCATCCCAGCAGCAGCAGCAGCAGCATTTGAACCCGCCGGCCGGCCGCGCCGATCGATCGGCAGTTCGCCACGGCAGGGCACCTCGAGATCCTCGCGACCAGCACGGACTCCGGCTAAACAAAGCCGAGCTAGCAGTGGTTGCACGAGCGAGGCCCAGGTTTACTGCGAATATTATACCGGAATGCTACTGCTTAGACCAGGCTATTAGTTTTTTCGGAAGAATCTCTTCGACCAGTGACCTATTACGGGTGGTCCCAGCGATCAGAGGGTCAGACAGAGTCTCAGAGCGGGACCCACCGTCCAGCTCGTGTCGCCTGCAGCTGCAGAAATCTCGTCCCTGCGCACAGCGTGGCCTGCAGAGTCCGGCGGACCGGCGCAGGAGGAGATGGGAATCGGCGCGATTTTTTTAAATTTAATCTCGTTTGGGCGCGGCAATTATCAGGAACCGAGTAGAATAGCCGGGGGGGAAGGCCGGATTCCCTCTCGCTCTCGGGATGATTAACCTAACCGCAAGTGGCCGGGGGTCTGTCTAATTGGCATGTTTCATTTGATTTGATTAATAATCCATCTAATCTACGCGAGGCACCGGCCTCGGAAAGCTGAGTGCTTGTCCGGGCGCCCCTGGCTCCATTGCCCCCGCAGCTCTGCGCACTCGCCGGCGAGCGAGTGGTGGCTAGTGGCACTGGCACGAGAGGAAGGAGAGGGAAGGCTGCATGGCGTGGGTGCGCCTCGGCGCGAGCCTTTTCTCCGCTGCTACTTCTGGAAGCGTGGGTCGTTCGGGCTCGCATGATGAGAAGAGGAGGGTGTGGCCCGGCGTGTTTCACGTATCCCGCGGTGGATTTTGCTTGTGTTGCGGACGCGAAGCTGCGGTGGTTCCTGTTCGATCGATAAGTTTGAATGCGAGGTTTTCTTTATTTGTCATTTGGCTCCAAGGTTTTCGCTTGGAAATGGAAATGGGCTGTCCACAGATAGATATAGTACTATTTTACGGAGACAAAATAGAAATCCAACCAGGAAGAAGAAGAAACTCCACAATGGCACAATGTTTATGTAATCTACACTAGGCCTGATCGCTTCTTTTTCTAAACCGTGGCGTGCCTTTCTCATTGCTGGCCAAGCGAGCGGGGATCGCCTGTTCATTGTTTCGGACAGGTCTATCTTGTTCGGTCTCGTCATGGCCTTTGATGGCACTTGCACGAGTGGACGGAATATCGCCATTTTGTCATCGGTGCGCTGCGTTCGGCAACCATTGGCAAATATTTCAGGGGCAACCACGACCGGATTGCTTCCAAGAGTCACCTCCAATTGATTGCGAAACACCCACTATAGTGAAAGGACAAAATGTGTACCCTTCTCTAGCCTATTGCGACATAAATACTGTAAACGGTACTACCCTAGAAAGAAAGAAAAAAGAAAAAATAGCCAGTGGATAGAATTTTTTGAGACCAGTACATGTTAGTTTCTCCCTGTCGCGTCCATCTTGTTTGGATGATAGTATGATTTAACTAAGTAGTATAGGAGTACCACGTAAAATGTCTCGGGAACACGGGGCGCGGCAAGCAAAGCAAAGCCGGACGGCGCAGGCGGTGCCCGTGGTTGGTTTGCGGTTGCAGAAGATCCGGTCCAATGCCACGCCTCTTTTCGCCCCCCACTGGCTGGCGATCCCTCCCGGGGCCTGGCACGATCTGATCCGATCTCGCTCGGCCGTTGATTCGCGTGCGCGGATCGGAGCGCACGCATTGGGCGACGGCGAGCGGTGGCGCGCGCCTACCCTTGCTCTATGGGGAGCCGCGACCGTATCCCCGTCTCGCCCCGCCCCGATATATACCCTCCTCCCCTCACGTGAAGGTCAGGCAGGCACCCCACACCCCCTTTCTGCCGAGCGGCATTTGCAGGCCCCGGACATTCATCTCTTGTTCCAAGCCATCTGCATGTGTGCGCAGTGGCAGCGCGCATCGCGTTGGCACGGCTGGGGAGCGGGGCTGGAGCTGGACCATGTCGTCAGAGTCCCAGTGTGAACTTTTGAGGGGTTCAAAAAATTTCGCACGGGGTTGTTCTTGCTCCTCTGCCGATCTGTTCAGAGGTTTTGCATTTTTCAAACGCCTGGGCGTCTGGCGTACTGCAGCTGTGGTGTGGTTTGAGAGGTCTGAAAAGGTGACAAGTACCTGTATCAAGCGTCTCGCAAGAAAAGAAAACTCACCAGATATTCTACGCGTGTGAAAACCACCCTAATGTAAACAACTCCTGGGCGTCAAAACTTTGGGACACCTCGTTGAATTTTCCCAGCAGGGCGTCGTGGCAGCAGAGCGTATCCAACTCCATGCCCGCGCGCGCATCATTCCGTTCCGTGCAGGCTCAGCTGCCGAACCGAACCGTCCGCGGTGACGTGCGCCTTGGAGCATCCATTTGGCCGCACCTCGGCGCATCCATTTGGCCGCTCCTCCTCTCCTCAGCACTCTCTCTCACTCAGTCGCTCCCGCCTAGTGTGCTCCACAGCTCCAGTGGCAGGAGTGTTTTTTTTTCTGTTCCCGTCACCGTATCTTCATGCTCTCGAGTCAAGGACGCGAGGAAATCTACCAGACGACAGGCACCGGGCTG
This sequence comes from Panicum hallii, assembly GCF_002211085.1. Lineage (NCBI taxonomy): Eukaryota > Viridiplantae > Streptophyta > Magnoliopsida > Poales > Poaceae > Panicum > Panicum hallii. The sequence continues at coordinate 7,094,750 of NC_038050.1, read as the reverse complement.
CGCTTTCGTGCGGTCGTTTTCGTGGCGGGGCGAACGGACCAGGACGGAGGGCCGACGGGAAGGAGAGCAACGGGACGCGAATTTTTATTCGGGCGGCGACGGCGACGGCGACGGGGTTTGGTACCGGTCGGTTCGCCGATCCGTGTCTCGCCTCGCCAACAAGCCCCAGGTTCCCATCCGTGGCGCGGGGTCGCGGGGAGCCATGATCCTCGCCGCGCGCGATCCGATCAGGACCGGCCGGCCGGCCGGCCGGCCGATCACTACGTCTGGTCTGCCGATCCGTCGAGTCCTTTCATTTCACGCCCCGTTCTATCTATCTATCTGCCATGTTCCTCTCGAGCAACAGCGATTAGTACTTAGTAGCTAACTAGCTATTGGATCAGGTGCCATCATCACCCGTCCCCGTCCCCGTCCCCGCCGCGGCTCGCGACCACCAGACGAACCACGCGCAGCCGGGCAGCACAACCCTCTCTCGACGTGTTGATCTGCACGTCGAGATCACCTGATAGCACCGGGGCGAGATCGCAGCCGGATACGGGGGTCGCGTCACGCTGTCACCCGTGTGTTTCCGTGGCGGCCACTGGCCAGTGCGGTGCGCGGTGCGGGCTCGTCGCCGTGCGGTGCGGTGCGGTGCGGAGACCACAGACCAGAGAGGAGAGCGCCCCGTGCTCAGAACTCGGAAGCAGACGCCCTAGCTTTTGACGCCTTTCCCCTCGCCGGCCGCCCCAGCGCTGCCGCTGCCGCTGCTGTGCCTGTACGCCGTACGTACGCGCCGAGCTCGCTTTCCTTGTTTCCATTCCCTTGGGCGCTTTGCGTTACCCCCTGGCGTTTTCTTTTCTTTTCCACACCCTGACACCCATCGTGTGCGTCTTTCGTAGCCGCAGTACTGGTGGTGGTCGCTAGGGCTACTGCTGCTCCTGCGTGCTGCTGCCACTGCCGGCGTCTTTGTGAAAGGTGAGAGACGTTACAAAGGTACGCGAGCCGTACTGGGTCGAAACTCGTAGACGCGTTTAGGGTGATGTTGTTCCACGTACTCTTTTTTCTTCCCCCTTTCTTTCTTTTTCGCTGCAAGGATTCAAGGAAGGACGAGGCGTGCATGTGAGCCCCTGCACACGCGCGTACTGCTCCGAGTTGTGCCGGTACATTCCGTGCCACTCTATTTTATTTATTTTATCCGGTCTCGCCTGTATTCTATTCGTGCGTTCAGAGTCAGAGGCCTGTGTCCTGTCGTGCTGGAACACGTCGGAGATGCATTGTGCGCAGGGCTTGTGTGGCAACAGTTTCTCCAACGAGGGCTTAACAGGGGCAGACAGATAAAAAGCTGCCGGAATCTCTTATCTAAACAGGGGCGTTTTTCTTTTCTTTTTTTTGTTCCTTCTCTCTCTCGAGGACGGGGTTGGCAAGTGACGTCTTGTCCCGGTCGGAGTGAGTGTTGGTCGCACAAAACTCCTCCTCATCCGTGAGGGGTGAGGTCCCGTCGCCAGCTTTACGGACGCACCCCTGGTGAGGCCGCCGGAGCGCCTGGCGCACCGAGATGACCGGCCAGAGCGCACCGTCGGTGAGCTGACGGCTGGCTGAGCCTCTGGGTGGGTGGAACGGGGTATCCGGCCAAGCGAGACGAGGGGATAACGCGGCGGTGTCGCCGCCGGTTGGGGGCAAGCATCGTGACGCGGCGGCGGGGCATGGCAGTGGCGTGCCGCGTCACCGGTCGCGCTGCTGTACCCCGCGCCGGCAGGGACTCTCTGATTGATGAGTGATTGGAGAGGCGGAGCCCGTCATAGGGTTTCTCCGTCCTGTGGTGGGCGGGCCGGGCGGCGGTAGCGACTAGCGGCAAGTGACCGCAACAGTGCGCGCGAGGCGACGTCTCAGCGCGAGCTGGTCTCGCAGCTATCAGCAGCCAAGTACCACTTGTCTGGACGAACGGATCGAGCCATCCGAGTGCAGCGATGATGCGGTCGTTGCTGATGGTTACGCGGCGGGCTACACAACTTGCCATCTGCCGAGCGCGCGCGGCCGGGGGCAGGCCGCCGCCCGGGCTGATGAGTGATGTCCAAAGAAACCGCGGAAAGCCACCGCGGGGCACGGGCACGGGCACGGACCGTCATCCCGGGGCAGCGCGCGCGCACGCGCGCCGCGCCGACGACCGTGGCGAGGGCGCGTACGTGCGGCCGTAGACGCGCACCGCACCTGCGATGCGCTGCCGCCGCCGCGCCCACCACCCGGCCGTACAATAATACTTGCGGTGCCCGACCATGTGAGGCTGGTCGCTGGCGATCGGCGCGGCACATGCGTGGCCGAATCTGAGGCCGGCCCGCCCGGTTCCGGTCGCCATCGCCCACCTAGCTCTGCCGAGCTGTTGCTGCGGTTGACGGGTTGGTGCGCGCGTGAGACCGCGATCTGATCCACCATCTCGCCGGCCCGGGCGGGCATCCGTGCCGATGGGGATCGGGAGGTCGACACGGATGACGGATCCATGTGCCGGCCGGCTGGCCTCGCCAGGGCCCCAGGCACAGTCAGCCGCAGCTCGACCGATCTCACCAGCTGAGGCGTGGGGACGGACGGCCACAACACCACTCCTCCTCGGTCTCGGACATGGCGGTTGCGCTGGCTTGTCACTGAAAAAGCGAGCCCTTGTTGCATCGTCACCAAGCTAAGCTAAGACGGCTCATGATCGGAGGGGATAGCGAGGGTGAAGCTAGGCGGCCGCAGCAGTGTACAGGTACAGCCGCGATCGGATCGGATCGGATCGTGGAGTCAACTGGGGCTGAGGCACGCATCGAAAGCAAAGCGCCCGTGTACGGGGACGGATCAATTCGTTCTGGTTCTGTCGACCGGACGGACGCGCGTCTCCGCGGAGGAACCAACAGTTGCGTCGTACGAGCAACAGAGGTTAGCGAGGGAAACATGGGCGTGACATCGTGTGAGCGTGCGCTGCAAAAGCAAAGCAAGGGGAAGCAAAGTCGAACTGGACTGAAAGAAAGGAAGGAAGCAAAGCAGCCATTGCCATCCATGACCTGCGCTAGCTAAGTAGCTAGCTAGGGCCGTCCTCGGCCTACCCAGCTGCAGGAGGAGAGGGAATCGAAACTGTGGAGGATGTGAGAGGGCTCACCCACATCCTGCCTGCACTGTTCGTTTATTTTCACAGAACAAGATCGCTCTCAAACAAATTAGGTCTGAACAAAAAAATCATGGCGACAGAGGGCCGTCGATGCTACAGAAATGTGAACCTGACCAACAATTTGCCCGGCGAGCCGGCGGCCAGCCTAGCGTATAGCAGAGGACTCTGCTAGTCTGCTGGGATCTCGAAGGGACGGCCTTACTTACCGATCCCGTCATGGTTGCCGGTCCCGTCGACCGGTACGCTCAACAATGTCAGGAAGAGACGCTGGAGAGGATTTATACTAGCAGTAACTGTCAGCAGGGACGGAGCGAGATAGATCCTGAAAGGCGTAGCTCAACAACCGGTCTGCGGCGCGCGCGCGCACACACACAATCCTGGTCCCGTGTGGAAGCAGAGAGAATTCAAGGACGCCGCGGGAACACCGCAACGCCTCCTGCTCGATCGCGGCGAGATCCGTGGGTTCCGCGCACGAACGGACGGACGCCGAGGCCCGGGCAGGCAGCGGCGAGCCGCGAGCCCCACCGGCGGTACGACTCGGTGGCTCGGCCGGGCCCGGCCACGCACGCACGCCGGAGGAATGCGCAAAGCAAAGCGAGCGCCACCGCACGGTGACTGCATGCGGCCACATGCTCGATCGGGGTTGCAGGCGCGCCCGGAAGATAAATGCCTCTGCTGCTGCTGGATCTGGCAGCGGAAAGGCCGCGGCAGCATGGAACCCGAAGGCCTGCCGCCGAGATGGTCCTCGCCACCGGTCGGAGGGGTCTCTCGCCCGCGTCATGTCCTGCCGCGATCTGGGCTCGGGAGCGCGCGCCGGTGAGGTAGGCCGGAGGGAGTCGCCGCGACGCACGCGCGGCGGAGACAGGTTTCGTCGTCCAAGTGGTCGCGGGTCGCCGTCCTCGGATCGGCAGGTGGGTAGACCCGTGCACGGTCTAGACGGACGCGAATAGTGAGCGCAGCGGCGCGGGGAGCGCGTCACGTGGGCGGGTGTCGTCGTCCGACCGCACACCCGGGCGCGTCGTGAAGTTAAGGCCCTGCCGGCCGCGGACGAGACGACGATGATGACGAGACGCGTCACCGGAGAAGCGCCGTGATGCCACGGTTCGACGGACGGGGACGGCGCCGGCCGAGGCGTCGTTCGTGTGCTCGCTGGGAGCGGAGGGGGCGGCGTCGGGACCCGTCAACCGACCGAGCCTCGAATCCCCTTGCCTGCCGGTGGTCCGTCCGGCCGGGCGCCGCGGGGAGGGGGTGGGTGGTCACGCCAGCCCCATCTCGCGCTCTGAACTGTGGTCACGGCGCAGTTCTGTTGATGCATGGCATCATGGTCCCGGAGCCGGATCGGAGGGGGGCTAGCGGCTGGCTTCCTGGCTGGCGAGGCGCGCGCCACCGAGGGGAGGAGCCCGTACCTAACCGCCACGCGGAGCCTCACGGGCGAGGCCCTGCCTCCTGCTCATGCTGGTCCTGTTGAGCGAGGCTGGCTGCCTCCCCGGTGCGTCCCGCATGATGGTGTCCGTTCACTTCACGGCTTGAGTGGCGTACGGTGTTCATCCGTTCAGGACTCAGCAGGATTCAGGATATGATTGTCATCGCGAAGGGAACGTGAATTTCCATGGTACTCGTCGCTCAAAAAATAAAACTTAAAAACCTCACAGTACTGGTAAAACCCTTTGCAACCCGCTGAGGGGGGGGGGGGGGGGGGGGACCCCTTCAACACACGTCTTCGTGTGCAATGTTTTTTGTTTTAAAAAAACAATCTTATTTTCGTAACCGCGTATGCTAGATGCGGAAACAGTCAAACTTTCGGCACAAAGTTAGCACACCGGAAAAAAAAAATAGAAAAAGAGTTACGCGACTTTGCGAACTGCCAGTGCGTTCACTTCAGTTGATACGGAACCTTTTTATCCTGACCCGCTCGTGCAACAAGGGGGGATGTTTTCTGTGCTCCAGCTCTGCGAAAAAGGGGCGTCGCCGTCGCGATCAAACCAGTTTACACAACCACGCACGTACCGGGGCGTAGTGGAAGCCCAAGTCAAAGCGCTCCCCTCCGCCGTGCGGTTGGCGATTGCTTTTTTTCACTTCGAATGATAGGGAGACGCACCCGGCGCGGGCCGGCCGGCCGGTCCCGTTCACGTCGCCGTCAAGGAGCAGCGGCTGGACGGAGGGGGAGGAGAGGACGCCGGCACTGCCGTGCTCGCCCCGCCCCGTGCCGATCAAACCAGCGGCTGTTCTCGCCGCCGCCAATGATTCCCCCCCCCCCTCCTCCTAGGCACCTTGGCTAGGCGTAAGACCGAGTCCAGTGGTGGGGGAAGATATCTTCCCACCACATCATCTCTCACCCTCACTCTCACCCCACCCCTCCAATGCATAGGCTATAATACTAACTCTTACTTTTCTCTCCTCCACGTCAGCTTTTCTTTTTCAAATTTAATTATTTCAACCTCCGCGTGGACCAATAGAAACGCGCCACGTCACTCCCGCCCCACCCTCTCGTCCGACGCCAGCGCGCCGCCTCGCTCCCGCCCGCCTCCCGCCCCCGCGCGCCTGCCAACACGGGTGAGAGCGAGACGATAACGCCCGCTCCCGCCTAGCGGGATGGATCCCGCCCTCTCTCCCTCCCGCCCGCCTCTCACCTAAGCCGCGCCGATAGGGGGCGGTACCGCCCCCAATTGGCACCAGCCTAACAACTGGAGCGTGCAATCGGTGGCGTTCTCAGCTTTTCGGCTGTTCGCCGTGGTGAAACTGTAGCTTGGCTTCTCGCAGGACGGCATTGTTAGGCCTCTCGCGAGATGACAACACGGCCTCGCGCTACAACCAGCACAGGAGAGAACAGAATAGAATCTTTACACGCTGCACATTCAAGGACCGGCCCCACGCGACACGCAACGTCCAATTTTCCGTAGCTCACTATCAGTAGTTACTAGAACAAACAGGGAAACGAGCTAGGAAGGGCAGAGCCGGTAGCGCTGCTGTACATGCCCAAAGCCGACCCAACAGCCTACGCCCAAGTCCTAAACTCTATCGACCAACGAGTCGCCCATTCATTGGAACAGGGATTAGCCGCAGGCCCACTCGCACGTCCATCGTCCACACCACAGGACGGGGGTCATCTCTTGTTAAAATCCATCCACGATAGATTAGGCACGCATCATCTGACGCGGACAGCCGCCACTATGCTGCAGGAAGCTTCAGTGACAGCAACAAGCAAACAACCGAAACCGAAAGGGGGAAATGGCTGAAAGGTTCGGCGGATGCATACTGGTTCAGCAGCCGGGGAAGCAACTGGGCGTCAGCACATGGCGGCCTAACAGCCTCCACGAGCGGGCCTCACCGGCGGCGGCCGTTGCCGGGGCGAGCCCTGAAAGCAGCAGATCGGAACGGCAAAGCCGGATGGGTGCAGGCAAAGCATATGGGGAAAGGTTTTATTGGCAAAGCGTTTGAGCAAATAATTGGTGAGGCTGATATTATACACGGTGGGGTACCGAGGACACCCGTAAAGCGCTTTTGAAGACATTGTTTACTGTGATCAACTCCCAAAAACTTGTGTTTTATTTTCTGCTTTTCCAAAACTTTGGGGGGATGGGAACCGGGTAAATTGATTGTAACTGACCACTGCTTTGAAAATCCGTTGCCACCAGCTGTGATGACTTGGTACCTTGGGAGAGCATAAAGCATGTGCGGCAGCATCCGTCGGTTGAGCTCCCAGGTACTTCGATTCCAACCCCCCGGGACACGCACAACTTGTGTGTGCACAAAATCTGATGCCATCACATCTTCATGCGGAGACAATTCAACGGATTCGTATTTACGGAAACAACTTCTTTAACCTGTTAATGGCAACACCAGCCGTCTTGTTCATCGGTTCTAGAACGAGGGCATGGCTGAAATCTGCAAATAAGCCATGGGCGTACCATCAGGTCCAGTTCATTAGATAACAAACTAAATGGCATGAATTCCTTAGCAGGCACCACGAGGGTAAGGAAGTAACTTAGCTCATGGAATATCAACCAACAAATATGAACACTAGTATTAAAGGGATAAAGGGCAAGACTGACCTTCAACAGCCTCCTTAAAATAACCCATCATTTCCCTTGCAGTTCCTCTCCGTAAATAAGCTTTCACGATCTAAAAAGAACATATGCATTAAAGTAAGAATTTATAGCGAAGTGACACAAAATCAACCAGATTAAAAAGCGTCTGCTTAAACAAAAAGGTTAGATGCATAAGCAGGTTCGAATACAGATTCAAGGAAAAAGATAAAATTTATGAATTCTATCATGTACTTCCAATTCTAATTTAGCCTATTAGGTAGTATATTGTAAAAACATCGGGATAATGCGCATTCCATGTCATTCTGCAAAATCCATGCACCACCCCCACCAAAAAAAAAGACCTAACCTTTGGATCAAGATCGATGGCACTTGTGCAATCTGCCTCAGCTTGACGGTAGCTGAAAGGTCCAAAAGGTAAATCATCAATTAACAAACGAGTGTTAAAAAACACTTACATGTCAAATTATTAATAGATATTGAAGAAAAAAAGTTGCTAAATAGGGGGTGGGTGGGGATCATACCTAGTTAGTTCAAGAAAGGCAGCAGCTCTGTTGCTATAGTATGTAGCCACTTTTCCATTTAATTTGATTGCTTCCGTATATAAATTTACCGCCTTTTGCCATTGTTTTTCCTTAAATGCAGCATTACCCTGTCAAGAAGCACAAAATAGAATGAAAACCCAGTAAGAACAAAACTCAAAAAGGAAATATTTTAACCTACTAATCCTCGAAGATAGATTTTGGTCCGCATTGCAACTTAGTGTTACTAGTCACAACACCTGCCTGAGCATGCATAGTTATAGGTCATATGAGAATAATAAGCATGCCCAATGCAGTAGGGTTATGCATCTCCTAAGTGATCTACCTTCAGGTTGTTCATGATACATTGAATTATCAAAGTGTTACTCGAGACAGGAGTTAGAAAATTAATAAGATACATCATACAAACATGTGCCATAAGAAAACTCACTTTCTCTTTAGCAGCTTCAGCCGCTTCTTCATTCATCGCCTGTTTACTTGAAACATTAGATTTTGCTAGGATCTCCACTTGCTCTTGGATGGTCGCATACATGGTTTGAATGGCGTCCAATAAAAAACGATCACAACCGTGCCTTGCAATGAATGAAACCGAAACAGGACACTTATCATGAGTACCCAGAGGAATCGAAACCTGAAATGGTCATCAAAACGCCTGCATTAGTACAGATCTAACAAAATGCACAAAAAAAGTAAGGCCATGTGCTATGCAGCCAGATCTAGGGTTGACCGTGAAGCTCATCAACTTAATCCAGACCATATGCTCCCCAAACATTCACCCAATGGTAAAAGTATAAAGGCATGTTCAGGGCATTATCCATTCTAAAAGCCACTCCTATTTATACTCAGGTCCAAACCTAAATCCTAGAAGTAGTAATATTTTACAGCTCCATCACTCCAAAAGTCCTGTAACCTTCCATACATTGTTTAATGCTGTTGTTACTTGTTAGCATGGTAGTGATCTGCTACAGTTTGGAATAACTTTTGTAGAACTTTCATTTAGAATAACGTGTTTGCCCTATAGAGATTCCTTTCCCTGGAAGATCTTCGTAAACTCAATTATTATGGCACCTTATGTTGTGTAAAGATCAACTGATCATCACTCTAGAACTTTTTTCCCTGGCTCAACAATTCTTAGACATATCATCACTCGAACTTTTTTCACTGGCTCAACAATTCTTAGACATATTTAAGACACTACAAACTGTTATGCACTATAGGACACACTTATTGCATGAGTTTATGTCCAGGTGGTAGTTGTGACTTATTTGTTCACTTAGGACTGAATGTGTAATAGACACGCATGGAATGTTCAGTGTTTGGAGACAAATAATTGCAACTTCATAAAGAAAAAGAAGGTTCAGCAGATCATTAAAGGAAAAGAAAAACAAGGCCATACAGTTTATGTGCTAGTAGCCCACATTTTCAGTGAAAGATGGGCTATGGATAGACTGTACCTGGCAACACCCTGACATACTAGCTAAAGATGAAAGGCATAATGTCTGAGAATTGTAGCTTTCAGAAGAGAGTTCCTTAGCATTAAGCTTAGGGGGGCATCCTGAAGTAGTTGGAATGACCAAAATCCCATCATCCTGTGGGTTAGCACATCATCAGAAAATAGGCATCAGTACTACACTGTTAAATACCAAGTAAGATGGTAGCAAGCACATTCAGGGGCATCATCTTTTTTAAAAAACTATGAATACAAGAAGTATTGATAGAAGCACATGAGAAAGGAAATAATGCTCCATTAGACAACAGATCAAGCAAGCAAAAGTTAACTAATGATTCTTTATCCACAGAGAAAAATCAGTTGTTGCACACACAGGGAGACATTATACTGAGCTGAAACAGCATATCCCCAAAATTTCACCCCTTCGAGTGGTCAGTTGCACATGCTTGTGAGTAAGAAAACATGGCATTTTTCAGATTCAACAGTGAACAGATAAAGAAAGAATAGAATTTGGTACAAAAACAACACACAGGCATGGGTATTGGCTACAAGCACCGGTATCCATAATTGAGCACATAGTGTTTCTGATAACCATCAAAAGTTACTTTAGTGGAGGAACAATCATTATCACTTGCCAGGACAACTTTGTCACTGTAAGCAACCCGTAACAAGATTTAGCCAGCATTTTTAAGTAATATTGTTAGCATGAGCTATTGCAAGATCATGACTAAATAAATAGTTCATTATGAAATCAATGTTCCAGTACCTTAAGAAGTGCACCTAGAGCCAAGCGTGCTTTGTTTCTCACATCTTGGCAGCCATCAATATCTGAATCACCATCCTCAGACAAATTACTGACTATGCGAGCATCCACAGCAGGCTTGACTGAGTTTATCCACTCCATATGCTGATCTTTAAATTCATGCCTGGATCCATTTATGAATTAAAATTACTACACTGTATGATGCCAAATTGCTACAGTAGGACGAAGAGGGAGCTAACCAACAATCAGAACTGATGAGCTGAAAACTACCAGATTACTCATTAATACAATCAAGTAATGATAGATATGACAAAAGACATATGCGGTGGGTACATGGACAAGATCTGCAATCATTATGGAGAACTAGAGCATTCGCAATCTTACACCACAGAATCTCCCAAATTAGGGCCTGAAGATGGGTGCTCTAGAAGTTTTTAGAGTTTAGATAAAATTTGAAGTAAATCTTAGTATTTGGATCCTAAACCTCTTTCCAAATGAACCATCACAGTTTGGTGTCAAAAACCTATGACCAGCTTCGACATAAGTTACTAGACTACTGGAAACTATAGATTGAATAGTACCAATCCTTATTTCTTTAGCAACAACAGTGTGGCTTGTGTTAGAAAGACACATACTTGTGAAGAGATCGCATGGCATTACAAAGTGCCAGCAACGAAGGGAACTTTGAATCCCCATTCCTATGCCCATTCGAATAGTTCCTCAGGCTGGATATTTTTGAAGCCAAATAATTTTCAAGATTCACACGAGTGACTTGTCCTGAGAAAATAAACAACAAAATTGTCACTGCAAGGAAGTTAACTGCAAGAAATAATTCAAAAAACTTTAAAATCAATGAAGGAATATGCAACGAGAGAACACATACTTCCAAAAAGCTTCTCCACGGATTTTGTCACCACCTGAGTAAGCCTTCTAGCAGGTATCTTCGAAAGTTCAAAGCAATCATCTGCTATGTAAAAATGTCTAGGGGGGCGAATATCAGCATAATTAAGTCTAAGAAGAAGATGCCCAACACGACGCAACACACTTGGATCCCTTGCAAACCAGCCTGTAATAGAAGAAATAAAATATTGGGGCATGAAAACTTCAAAAGATTGAATCCAGAGCACAGCTCTTAAAGGGGTCACAACATCCAAAACACATCAATTCCATACTCAGAAAAATACTTCCAGCAAGTACCTATGGTGTCCAGGCTAGGCGCAACAGGAATGACACCACCACTGGAAACAACAGCATGTGAAGGCCTGAACGCCAAGACACCACAATAAGCACCTGGTATCCTTACTCCTCCAATGGAGTCAATACCTGCAAAACCAATTTTTTTCTATATTATTCTCTATTAGCATTAAGCAAATGAAAATGACATTATAAGATGCAGAGAGTAATAATAGATCAAACATCACTTGAAAAAAGTTCAGTAGGAACCAAGGCTCTAAAAATCCAGATTACTAAGTTTTATCAGTTCAGGTTGGCTGGTTGGGATGACTGGTAAATGGTTTTTCAGTCTATTCTGTAGGGATGCTAGGGGGTACCCAACGGTGCTTTCTGGGTCAGCTGATTAATTGCGATGGCATACCATTCTAATTCATTTCTCCTCCTGAATTAATTATGTAGAATGCCATTCTAGTTCATTTTACCAAGTTTTTGGTCAACCCAATGACTCAAAATATCTATATCTTGCATCCTTAGTTATAAATTTCTTTGTTTTCCCTTTTTTGCACATTGATTCGTCAATACACCATCTTTTGTAAACATAATAAGTAGTAAAAGTTCAAAACCAATATGAAACCACCTCTTACCAGCCGGTACGATATTTACCAGCGGTGATCACAAGTTTCTGGTTCACTAGTAGGATCTTCATAAATTTTTACTTCTAAAGACTATATATTACTAATACTGATTCTGATGATTACCACTAGAAAGGACACAGAAAAAAGAAACAAAGTGACATCATCCGAAAGCATATACAGCAAATAAAGGTTTCAAATTATTACTCACATAACACCAGATAACCAAGGGACAAGAAGGAATTGGTTGTGAAGCATGCTTTCATGGATCGTGATGGTTCAAAAGACTTTAAAGAGGCTGTGGAAGACTTGGTGCTGGAGGTTTTTGCATACTCAATGGAACTGGTCAGTGGTCACTCGGTGTCCATGAAATGTTCCATGATGGTAGGCAAAGGTTTGGGTCACCCATATTTCTGGACATTATCATTATTGCTGCCAAGATTACGTGTCACCGTAATAGTACCATCTTTGATGCTGCATTTCATCACTTAGTATTTCTTTCAAATCAAAATTTTCTCTCTTAGAGCTAGGAGCAAAGCCTAGCTTAGGTTGCTTTATCGGATTGTACAGTTAAGAGCAAAGCCTAGCTTAGGTTGCTTTATCAGATTGGTTGGGTTGCATTCCTTACAATGTCTTTCTTCCCCTTTTTCATTTGTGATATTCAGTCCTTGTAATGCATGTACATATTTCTTTTTGATATATATATAATAAAAAAGCACCATCCTGCGGGGAACTCCCCAAAGTTTCTGGTCAAAAGGAAAAAGAAATACTAACATGAAAATTAGTGGAGAAGATATGCAAGACCTTTTTGAGGAATAGATTCTTCAGACCATCTTTAGGGAACAGAGTTACGTGACGACATAATACATAAAACGGTATGCAATGTGAGAACTATTATGCTCTTTCTTGGATGGGACTGGAAAGACGTGTAACAAGACAAGGGTTTTGTTTCAGATACTGAAATTATCGGTGCCTCTATCAAAAGCTTAAGATTTTGGGTGAACTGGTCGGTGCACCAAACACAATATGGACCTGAAGCCAAAAGGCCAACTTTGAAACTTGTCTAAGGTAATTTTAAGAAAAATAAATTGCTGTCCATGGCATAGGCCTGTGGAGCCTAGATGTGAGAGGGACGTAAAAGTATGGTTGTAGGGGCATATCCGCATATAGAGCCATGCATGAAGGAACGGCAAAGATCACAGTATCAGGATCAGGACCGGTGTGTTACTCCAAAGCAGTTCTGGTAAAATTAAGAGATTTTGGGCGAACTGGCTGGTGCAACAAACTCAATATTGACCTGAAGCCAAAACCAAGTTTGAATCCTGTCTAAGGTGATTTTAAGCAAATAAATAAATTGCTGCGCATGCCATAGGCCTGTGGAGTCTAGATGTGAGAGGCACATTAAAGTATGATTGTAGGGGCATATAGGGCTGAGCATGAAGGTATGGAAAAATATCACAGTATCAGGATCAGGATCAGGATCAGGATCAGGATCAGTATGTTACTCGGAAGCAGTTATTCTGGTAAAATTAAGATACGCTAAGAAGGCCAGTAATAAGAGCGCTGCAGATAAGAAAGCACAATGCACACACAAGCTGTCCAGAAATTCTACAAATAATGAAAAGAAAAGGCTCACCCAGGGCAAAATCTACCATTCCACCAGCAACTGCAACAGCCGATCCGCTTGAGCATCCACCTGGTACTCGATCCGGAGCAGCAGGATTTGTTGGTGTATCAAAATGCTTATTCTCACCATGGATACTAAAGAAGTAATGTGCATTAAGTCAAACGTACAACAGGCAAATCAAAGCTAAAAATGAAATCTAGTAAATGTGAAGAATATTTGTTGTCATTATGATATGTACGAAAAATTAGAAGCAGCAAGAGACAAGGAGAATCCAGCTCCCCAAGAAAAATCTTTTACCTGTATGCCATCTCGTCAATAACAGTTTTCCCAACACAAACAGCACCACCATCAACAAGAGCTGAAACCACTGGAGAAGTTTGCGTCTCTGTATCATGTGTCTTTGCCCATTCAAGACTGCCGAAACTTGTAATATAACCACTGACATGCAATCTGCAAATCATCAAAGTAGATATTTATGCTCAAGGGTAAATAATGCAAGATGCAGCACCATTACAACTGTACTAATGATCTGCCAATTCTCAGTTCCACAAATCATGACATTAATTTTTTTTATGTAAAAATTTGAAAGAAAAAAAATATGATCTCTGTATTGGGCAAGCATTTGTATTAAATCTCTTTGTCATGGTGTGTTTGCAACAATAGCAAACATTTTATCTACATTTACAGATTAAGAAGTCTCCCAAAACAGCAGCAACATTTTGCCATAATGTCACTTGAAAGAATCAGGATCAAGCATGAAACTGTTTTTCTCCCCAAAAAACATTAAGCACATGAACATTATCAGGGAGTAGCAGAGGCAAATCAAATAATATAAGCAGCTGAATGCAACTCAGCAAAACCAATGAAGTAAATTCCATCAAACATTTATTTTTTTAGTGCATAAAAACATGCCGCACTGATATTTATATTAGACATTTATATTTAGACATGCGCCAGGGAAGACAGTGAAGGACAATGTATCTAATGAGGGGCGGACCCAACGGGGAAGCAGGGAGGGCAGGGCAGGGAATAATAGTTCTTAACAACACACAGTTCCTACAGTACACCAAAAATAGTTTGAGTTCACTTTGGCGATTGTCGCGCTACAGACAGAGTAGTCACAACAAATACAATTACAAATATTTTAGTATGAAAAACAAATCCCAAAACCTTCTATTTGCATGCTTAAATTTTAATTGCTGCAAAAATAGTAAGTAGCAACATCACATGCAGACTGTCATGAAATAAACAAAAGTTTGAACTTCAAGATGCTTGTTTTTCTTATAGCAATCACAATGAAGACAATGTAAACAAAATAGTTTTGATAAAATATTGCATTACAATTTACATTGACTTTTTGCTCAATACCCTCCACCATGCACACACCGCATGTAGAGAATGAAAAGTGTATGGCTATCCTTTCAATGGTGCATGACTATCCATGTTTTTGTATTCAGGAATATTTTTTTTTTAGATTTGGATCCGCACCACATCTCACACTATTTTATCTATAACACACTAACCTAGCAGACACAGGATAATTGTTTTTTTGTTTCAGTGCGTTCAGCTTGACATGACCAACCCACAAGTCCTGAAATCACAATTTGTAAATATAAGGGTAGCATAATATTAATTTTTGGTTGGGTAATAAGCAGCCGAAAGTGGTTTGAGGAATGAATAATTATATCTTAAAACAAGCTTAGAAATCTTACTGCCAACAATGGCTTTATGCATATATATAGCATCACCTAGCTATAATGCACAGTAAAAAATACCATACAGCTGCATCATGAGATAGCTGGCGTGCAAAATATCATGTTCAAACTGATAAGAGTACAATCTTATGTCTCAAGTTCTCAACGCAAAGCACTTCGATAATTCTTTGAAAGAAGAAAAATAACAGATTTCAACAGTTTATTTAATACAGAAAGCAATAATTTTCATGAAACCTGCAGGATACTAGAGTTGCTTCTTGGACAAAAAATTGTAATGCCTAATTTCCCCTTTACAATAGATGTTTGTAACCATTGATCAAACTGACCCCAAGTCATGATCCAACTAACAATTTATTGCCATCGAAAAGCTAAAGGTACAAATTTCATGAAGTGGGTAACTAGCTCATCATGATGACAGTGATTTGTAACTGAAAGACTAGTAACCAAGGTAAACAAGCCCCAAACTGCCTTCTCATGCTTCACACAGAACTTCACCTCACTGTAATGTGTTATGTGCTATTGACCATGCCTAGTTTTATGGCAGGTAATTACATCACCCGTCATCAAGTGAACTCAGTTCTATTCATGTTCCTTTGCAGTGCCTTGTTTTGGCATCAGGAAATTTATGTGTGAAGCTGTCTGTTGTGAGTTAATTTACTATCAGCTGCAAAAACCTATTCACTTTTGCAAAGAAAACCATGATATACAATCATGTTTCATTGCAATAGATAAGAGCAAAAGCATGCAATATTTCGATGTGAATGACATCCAAATCATGCCAAGTGAATTTGTGGCGCCCTAGTGTTTTCAGTGAAAAATCCCAAAACGCACAGCATCAGACCTGATATCGATACAATGCCAATATAATCCAAGCGATCAAATTACCAATCATGCAGCTCTACAAAGCTTCCCACCGATCCAAATCAGATGCTAAAACATATTATTAGCCAAACACGAGGGAGGTGGCCGCGAGAGATTACGCGTCCGCGATGGCGAAGCAGAGACCGGTGAGCGGGTGGGGCGCCTGCGGCGGCGGCGGCTGCGGCGGTGGGAGGAGCTCGAGGCGGGCGATGAAGGCGCCATGGTCGGGGCGCGCGGGGCGCTTCAGCTTCCGCGCCGCCAGCAGGACCCCGGCGATGCCGAGGCCAAGCAGCACCCATAGGTTGGCGGCGGCCCCCGAGGACGCCATGGGCGACAGGGGAGCGGGCTCGTCCGGGCGAGGGGGAATTCGAGAGCTAGGGTTTTGGCGCGGCGCCCGGGGGTTTTGAGGCGAGCGCACGGGCGCAGAGGAGGGCGAGGGACGGCGAGTCGGCGAGGGGTGGAAGAGGAGGCGAGGCGGCCGTGAGAAGAGGAGCCCGCGTGGTGGATGGATAATACGGCGGGCGTTTTGCTTGCCAGACCTAAATACTCCTCCCAGTCGAGGAAAAAGAACTTAATCGTTAATTCGTTATTATTCCGAGATTGAACTGGAAATTACGTAGAGTACAGCTCAAGAACTCCCCACTTGCATTTAAAAAGTCTTCGTGATTTCCAGCATAAATTTAAATAGTTATACCGAAGATACAACGAATTCTTGTGGCAAAGCTATGCAATATTTTTAATTATTAAACGATCTGAGTAGTATATCAGATTAGGTGAGCATGTACAAAGATGAAAGGGGTAACTTTTTCTGATACAAAGATGAAAGCAGTAAAGTTTTCTGATAGGGAGCTACGGAGATACCACAATACCGAGGTATTATAATTAAACTAGTAAATACCTGCAGAAAAAAGAAGCTAGTAAAGATCACGTTGCAGATGAAACAGAGTAGTTCATTGCATTTGTGTGGCATCACACCCAACCTTCAAAGATAAAATCACGCTTTGGTTATTACTTGTAAAAGCAGCCGAGTTGGTTGAATTCACGTTATATTTACCAGTTAACTAAAAGTTTTCAAAGATGCATGAGACATTCTAATGCCTGGTCACTACTAAATGGTTTTTTTTATCTAAAGCGAAAAAAAATACCTGCTAATTCTTTCAAGAAAACAGCCCTCAACCATCACTGACTCACTTTATCCTTTTTCTCATCGCCCTTAAATTCATTGGATCCTTGTTTGGAATTCTGCCATGCACGTGTCAGCCAACTGCAAACATTTTCTGCGTGCCAAAGTCGCTGATCACACTCACATGATGCATCTAGCAACTCTTCATCCTTTCATTCCCATAATCCAGTTTGCCACGTCTCTTTCCTCTTCTCACGCTTATCCCTTTGATTGCCAGTACGGAGGAGGTTTCCTTCACTAGCGCCGGAAGTAACTCTTCCGTCATCATCGTGGGCTGTGGGAATCAGATAGTTGAGTTTATTGCCCGGCGTGTTAAGGTGAACCTGTTAATATACCGTTTGAAATTTTCTCAACAACAAAGTAGCATATAAAAAAACTGTTTTGAAGATTTTCTTTTTGGAAAGTTGGGGAAAAAGTTTATTTAAGGCCCTAATCTGTCTGTGCAGACAACTACTTCTGGATAAGCTGTTTACTTAAAAGCTAAAAATACAATTTGTCATAGTAACAGCAAACTTGTATAAAGCACGTGAAAATTCTCAAGTAATCAAGCAGCTTGTTTCCTTTCTTGTCCTCATGGAAAAGAAAACAATACTCCTATTTATTTTTTCTTCGACATTGATTACCCCAACAAGCTTCTTTACTTGCACCAATGGTTCACTAGCGTGCTAATCAAGTTTTCACACCCATGATTAGAGTACTGTGAGGCCACGAAGTGAACAACTATATCCATGCATACATGATTTTTTTTTGTACCATCAAATGGAGTACTTTGATTGTTTGTTCTCCGGCCTTCGCATTTGCCCTGGGGACCAATGTTATCCATTAGAGAGACTGTTTCTTTAAAAATTGCAGAAAATCCAAGGGGCGCTAGTAGACTAGTACCGAAACTGATGAAAAATATGCACATGCCAGCATCCTCATGAAGCACAGTGCAAGATCGATGCCTCGTGTAATCGTTTCAATCGAATGCTCTTCAAAGTCTCCTGCTTTTGGTGTACTAATTTATATACTCGATGGTACTGTTATTTGATCTCTATTTGTAGCTTTGAAAGAGCAAATCATTGCATTCCATTGATTTGTTTGTTTTCTACTTCCAGGTTTTGTTTCAGTTCGCCAGTGTCTGCAAAGTTCAGAGATGAGCTCTAATGATCCTTAGGCCCTCTTTCTCATGTTTCTCGAATGATCTAGGAATTCCGATGATGTATGGTCCCAAATGGTTGCCAGTTCTTCTCTCTTTCCGAATGAAAAATGATTCCCAGGCATCCCTTGAACAAAAATTACTCTTCTACTTGGAGATCCGATAGCAGATAGATCAGGAAACAACACGTACCAAGGGGGGAAAACAGAGAAAGAACAGCACATTACGTTTTACTTCGAGTCACTACTGAGTACTGACGCTGGTGGTGCTCATGGAGGCGTTCCACGAGCTGACGCTGAAGCGGAAGGGCGCCGAGGACCGCTCCGGATCCTCGCTCTCCTGCAGCGCGACCATTGCTGCGAGGAACACGCTCGCCAGCAAGACGTTGGGCACTTGGGCTCGAACCCAACCCGGCCAATGCTAGCGCCACCACCGCCGAACGCCGAACAGGCACGGACTGAGCGCGCTCACCGGCAGAGCCAACTTGTTCGGCGGGTACCCGGCGCGGCGCGGCCGCCAGGAATTGCGCGAGCCCCGCGACGGCGTCGCGCTGGGCATTTCATCGAGCAGAGCAGGCGGCGGCCGTTGCGGCGGACGCGCGCGGCGAGAGCCGTTAGGCGAGGAGTCCTGGCTTGAGGAGCGCCGCGTGGAGGGAGACGGCGAGAGGGGGGGGGGGGGGTTGGCGGTCGGCCGGTGGCCGCGCTGCAACGGGGGAGCGCGGCATAGGACTAGCAACGCACACGAGGCTAGGTGAAAGGGATGGGGAGCAGCAAGGGCAAATGAAGAGAGGAGGGGACGGCAGGCTTTCTGCTTGCACGACTGGCTGGGGGTCCAGTCCGTCGCCGGCGGCGGAAGGAAATGGGAGCCAGTGTGTCGCCGGCGGCGGAAGGGAAAGGGGGGCCACGGCCCACGGACTTGGGAGAGCGTAGAAGACATCTGAAACGAGGGGTTAATTTGAAAAGGATGGACCGCAAATAGGGGTTATTATGTAAATATTCGGATCGCGGATAGTAATCGCGATCCGAAATAGGGGGTTTATGTAAATATTTGGATCGCGGGTAGTAATCGCGATCCTAAATAGGGGGTTTTCTGTAAATATTTGGTCTGTGAAGAGAAACTGCGATCCAAATTAGGGGTCCATACGTAAAATAAAATTTTGCAGCGGTCCACCGGCCGACGAGTCGGAGTTGTTCGATGCCACCGCCGTCGACCGCTCCCGCTGCCTACTCTCATGGGGGCGGAGCCGCCCTCTAGATGGTACCTACCCGCGCGCTCGCACCCTCATGCTCCGGCAGCCCCTGCCCCTCACTTTCTGCTGAGCCACAGGCGTCGGCCACCATGGATTGCCGAGGACAAGCGAGCTGCGAGCGTGAGAAAGAAGAAGATGTGCGGCTGCGCTGATGGTGTTGCCGAGGCAGCTGAGCAGCAGCCAATAGGTGTAGGCCCAAGTGTACCAACGAATTAGACTGATCCAAATCACAGACTCGATGGAATCGATCCCAAATTCTCCGTCGAACTCCTCCTGTCCGACGTACGGTGCTCCCCACACTTGCGGAGGTGCCGGCGCCGGCGTGCGTACGATGCAGCGGCCGGGGGGCGAGCGGCGAGCGCGCGAGCAAGAGCGGCTGCCGGCGGCGCGGAGGAATGGAGCAGGAGCAGGCGAGTCGCAAGCGGCAGCATGGGGGCGTGCCGTGCGGAGCCGCCGAGCTAGAGCGATCCGCGAGGCGGCGGCGGCTTGATATTGATAAAGTTGAGCAAATGTTTCAAGCCATCAGAAACCGAAGAATAAACTTGCCAAACATCCCTAGACGTTTTTTATTTTATTACTAGATAATTGATCTTTATACAAGTTACATGTTCATCTAGTAGCCTTCTCTCCTACTACACTAGCGCCAGATGTTTCTTCAGCTGTTAGATGTCACCCTCCACCTCTTTGCTTGGCGCTCGCACATGGCAACAGGCGCACAGCAGCAGGGCGACAGCAATGGCAGATCGGCGATGGGAGCATGCGTGTATCCATCCGACGACGACTGCGAGACCGGAACCCTAACCGACTAAAATAAGCCCGCGGCCCGTGAACGCAACAAAACGTTTTATTCTCCCGCCGAAGGAACCATCCCAAAGAGGGGCACCGGCACGGCGGCGCACCCCACCGTTTGTGCGCGGGCCGCGCTGGCTCAGCCGGTGGTGCATGCACAGGGCACAGGCAGAGCGCGCGCGGCGTCTCTTGTCCCCGCCGTGCGCTGTCAACTGGCGCGCCCGTGAGCTAGCCAAAAAGGCCCCGGGCAGGTCACGGGACGAATAAAACCAAGCGCGCGCCCGCCACCGCGCCACCCCGCCCCATCTTTCTTCGCTCACCTTCCCCGCTCCTGCCCGTCTTCTCTTCTCTTCAGTGCCCCCTCTAAATCAGCGCCAGCCCCAGCCGCAACTGCAATCGGGATCAGTTCGCTGCCCCTAGATAACCTCGTCTCGCCAAGGACGGCGGCCCGCGGCGTCACGAGGAGAGCGTGCGCGCGGCGGGGATTTTTGTAGAGGTTCCGGGAGGATGGCGCGCGGCGGCTCCTGGCGGCGGCTCGCGGTGGCCAGCGTCCTCGTCGCCGTCTGCGCGGCCGCCCTCGCGCCGCCCGCCGCCGCGCTCGACATCGGCATCCAGTCCGCCGGCGACGGCGTGGTACGTACACGCAGACCAAACCATGGATTAGCAGCACACAGTACCATAATTATCTCTCGTTAATTGTGCTCTTTGATTTGTTCCGCGCGCGCGCGTGCAGAGCAAGCAGCAGGCGTGCAGCCGCACGTGCGAGTCGGACCACTGCACGAGTACGCACCACCATACCACAATTAACCCCGTCTCCCTATATTATTTCCCAGCTTTCTCAATTAAGCTAAGAGCGTTCGGCATGATCTCCTGCCACTCATCAACTGCGTTCGTGCTGCACAGCGCCGCCGTTCCTGCGCTACGGCAAGTACTGCGGCATCCTCTACAGCGGCTGCCCCGGCGAGGCGCCGTGCGACGCGCTCGACGCCTGCTGCATGCACCACGACAACTGCGTCCAGGCGAAGAGTACGTCGTTCACCTGCTTGCCACACTTACCTTCCACTTCCAGCAATCGAAATCAGCTCAGCTCAATTGGTAGCTCGCTCCGGGTCCTAGATCATCCTCTCAACTCAACGACACGCGCATGTGTACGCAGAGGACTACCTGAGCACGGGGTGCAACGAGGCGCTGCTGGACTGCCTGGCGAGGCTGCGGGAGGGCACGTCCACGTTCGAGGGGAACAAGTGCATGATCGACGAGGTCATCGACGTGATCTCGCTCGTCATCGAGGCCGCCGTCGTCGCCGGCAGGGTGCTGCACAAGCCGTAGCGCACGCGGAGGCGGAGGCCGTTGCTTGCTTGCGCGGTTGGTGGGTGGTACATCTTTTGCGTGCTCGGTGTAGGGTGGTGCCGTGGTGGTGGTGTCCTGGCCGGTTGCTGGCCGGGGGCCCGGGGTGCGTCGGCTCACATGGCGGCTTGTGTCGCGTACTACCTAGTGGCTGCCAGCCCGGCCAAAACTTACGACAAGGTATATGGAGATAAAAAAAAAAGTGAAAACTTGGGTTGGGTGTTTTTGGCTTAATCTTAGCTCATCCGTGTGTCACTACCACTGTGTTACTGTATAAGTATAAAGAAAGTTTGCTCGTGCTGGTTTTGGTTTTATGATCTGCGTTCTATTACTCCGCACAAGTGTATGCAACACGCCTTGTTGGGAATAGATGTATGCAGCGTCCTTTGCTCGGATCATGTGATGGCAGAACCTTGATTTGCATTGCGATCTTGGTCGTGTACTGCTGCCAGGTCGATCTTGATCGTGCAATTTGTTTGCTTCTTGAGAGAGGGCATCTGCGCCCACTGAAATACTTAGCCGGGTGATACACTGATACTCATCTCAGAGCAATATACAGATCACGTCCACGCAACGATGTGAACCGTCATTCATTCGGATGCAAACAGATACTGGGAGTTCCTTCCTAGCCTCATAGGCTTAGGTGTGGCCGAAGCTACAAAGCTGATACGACGGCGAAGAACAAAATTAAGCAGGGCAATCGAACCAGAAAACTGAAGTAAGATGGCTTCCTTTTCGCATTTCCTTTGTCAAATACAGACGCATCAGCATTCAGTGATCAACTGAAAAGTGAGCTTGTGCTGCTCGCTAATATTGATTTGGACATTTATTGCACGTTAAGTATGATATCCCCATGACAGCACGGTAGCAAGGAAGAGTATTTACATGTTTGAAGGTGAAAGGAAAACAGCATGGTTCGGCAGGATACCCCAATTTTATTGCAACAAAGATACACGATCCACGAATCACTTGCTGTGAATCTCTGTTTTTTTACTGCACTACTGGTAAGTGGTACCTGGATTGGCTAAGATACATAAAGCGGTTCTGGGGCAGTGTTCCTCTGTATCCTGATAAAAAAAAAACCCAAAGCAAACTTGTTAGTAAAATGAGGGAAATACAAAAACTATTGCTAACAATCAATGTGCATCATTGTCGCCTGGATAAGAAGTAAATGTTCAGCAATGCTCAGAAACTCATAGTTGCCCAGTTTCATATTTAATGATGAGTGTACCATCACGATGAAACACCACCTAATTCTCCCCTGTAATAAACTCTTACCACTATTATCGACTCATCCAAGGGCAACATTGTAAACTGAAACAACATACTATCAATCTATGTCTTAGTGAGATATGCAGCAACACAAATGAACAGATGGCAGCTAGTATCCAGATCATAAATTATTTTGTTTTTTCTATGCGAGTAACCAAAGCGCTAATATGTTTTGGGTTACCGCAAAATGCAAATTATCATTCAAATGTACCAATGACAGACAATGATGCTGTTGCCAGTAGCTTGATTTAGGAGGAAAACAGTGCTGGCCATGTCCAATACAAGCTTGAAGACTGAATAAGACTTGTATATAAGCATTTCCAAATTCCAATGCTGATAGTCAATTAAGTCAAGATCTTCTAGAGCTAACCGATTTTTCTTTTAAAAAAAAAGTATAGTAAAGAAGCACTCCTCATAGTTCTTATGAACTAACCAGTTGTCCTTGGACCATTCACATCCTTCAGTATCAACTACATGAAAGCTGAAAGCATGTCTTGATGCTGGAGAAAGATTCTCAAAGCTGTACAAGAGAAGTTAAAACACATTATTAAAAAGCTGAAACAGTACATCACAACTAGGAAGGAGTATAGTAATATAAAGAAGAATTCCACCTCTGATGTATAAGATCACCATGTATAACCACCAAAGCCCCTGATTTTACTTCCAGCGGCACAAATTCTTTCTGATCATAGGATGGGGAAGGGCGATCAAAATGAGTACCATTTTCATCTCTGATCATTCGCCTTACCAGACCCTCTGACACAAAACATTGAAGATAACAAAACATTAGACAGTTCCACTTTCTAAAAGAAGATTTTTGGCATAAAGTAATAATTGGGTAAAAGGCATACTTTTATGTGATCCTGGAATTGCCCACAGGCAACCATTTTTAATTGTTGCATCTTCAAGTGCAAGCCACAACCCTGTGCATGTTCTAGGTTCCGTGTAAAGGAATGTACTATCCTGGTGCGGCACCACCTCACCACCAATACCTGGTTGCTACAGAAAAGAAAATACCCAAAGAGGGAACCAATAAATTGGATATCATGTCAAAATAAAAAGAGTAGAGCGTGCAAAATCTACCTTGAAGATGTACATAGATTGCATAACTGCAGGCCTCCTGTAGCCTAGAGAAGAGAACAAGCTAGCAATACTCTTCGAGAAAGAAAACTTTTTGAACACAGGGTCAAGTTCATGTAATGCTGCATATCATACAAGATGGTGAAAGTTAGAAATCTAGAAGCCATATTATCCATGCATTCCTTCTTGAATGGCTTACAAAATACATTAACAACATGGAAGATAGTAACTACTTTAAAGTGGGAGAAGCTATATTGTAACTCTAAGTCACAAAACAAATTGAACCACAGATGTTTAATTCAACCTAGTATAGATTACAGGAACTGCAAACAACAAAATTAATGGCAACTCTAAAGAGGTAGGTTCACGATAAAGATAACATAATGGAATGAAAATAAATGCAGCAGCTTGTTACATTATGCTTTCTCATTGAATCTGATTGTACCGAGTACATACTTACCATGCCCAACTTTATTAATTGAAAGTTCTTTTGCCTGTTTCAAGCATCCATCATCTCCATAAGCCTTTTCTGTGAGTGAAATAGTGTGAAATTAAAAAAATAAGGTCCTTAATCATATTAAAAACAAAAAAAGATGCTAGTAAAATTTCACTATCCAAGTCAAACTCGTAAAGGACAGGAAGAAGTAGAGCAATAACAGAACCAGTAGTAACATAGTTACAATAAAAAGGCCTTTTTTATTTAAACAAACTAACACGAGCAACATAACCTATAAACAGTAGTTCCTAGTTCACAAAATAGAATAGTGCCTCATCCCAACAAGCCAGATGCGAAATAAATCACATACCCTCAAAGAAGAATGAGATATTCTCTGCGCTCTTGAAGAAATAGTCATCCTTTAACTGTGGCTGCAGTGAAAAACAACATACGGAATCATTCTCGATCTGGGCTAATACATTCCAATTGCTAGTTACAAACTGCGACACACATAATTAGTTGGGGCTTGCAATGCCAGAGATCGTAAGACAAACATTCGCACAATTCAAATCTTTTTCGAGACCGTGCTTAGCACGTTTTTCATTAAGAGGAAGCGCGCAATTCAAATCTAGCAATGCAATTTTTAAAGAGACCTGAGAGTTGTATATGCTACGCGCCTATTAAGTTTGTTATATGGAGAAGGAAATCAGACGAAGGAAGGTAGGATTCGAAACCATCCCCATCGAGGCGTACATGGTCCTTGGTGGAGAAGACACTGGTACTGGCGCCGTCGAACCCGGCGACGAGCTCGGCCATGCGGTCCCGCATCTCCCGCACCTCCTCCGCGCTCGAGAACAAGTCCATCACGAGGTACCCTGGAACCAAGCAACGCGATTACGAGTTAGGGTTCCCGCTTCAATACGATACGAGCAGCGTCATTCGCCTCCGATTGCCGGGGGACCAGCAGAGCGAGGTCGAGGAAATAGGCCTGAGAGAGCGGCCGGCGCGCTCACCATTGGTCTCGAAGAAACTGAGCTGGTCGGCGGTGAGGCTACCGGCCGGCGGCATGGCGGCGGGTGGAGGCGGACGGGAGGGGAGGAGAGAAGGTTGACCGGAACAGTAGAGTGACGGATACGGAACTTCTTCGCCCGACGATTATTGCTAACTGCGTTTTGTCTGCCGGGAGGCGGTTCCCTGGAGCGATTTGATCGTCCCGTGAAGATCTGGCGCGGCGGCAGGCGTTGGATAGGAGATGTGAGATTTTGCTCCATCCTCTTGGTTAGGAAGGAAATTAGTTTTAAATTTCCGTAGAAAAAATACCCTGGTAAAATTTGCCGTACTAAATTTCTAGTTTGAATCTTAAAAGCTCCTGCCTGTTTTTGTGGCATAGGAAATGACTGAGGCTTCTGAATTCATCATCTGTTTTAGCCGTACTAATTAATAAGCTTTTAAAAAATTGGCTTTTAATTGACTATTATAGCAGCCTTTTCCAGTATTTCTTTAGCTCCCCTCTGGATCCGTGGCTACCTATGTTGCTGGCGCAATTGAAGTTTATTTTCCTTTTATAATCGAGGTAAAAGTTGTTTTCAATTAGAAGAAGAGTACACTTCTGGTAGTCAATGCATCATGTGGATCATCATCCAACTAATAAATATTTATTTCTATATGCATCCACACATACACGAATTCACAGAGAAATAAGCAACAACTTCGTCACAAAGAATTGAATAGGTCGGCAACATTCTCCATTTTTATTGCAAGAAAGATAAGTGACTAAAACCATCAGATGATCAAAAATGACTTGCTTCCTGGAAGCCTGAAAGTCACTTCTACTGCCACACTGCTCATTCAACTAGAAACGTAAATTGCTTCAGGGGCAGTTTTCCTTTTTATCCTGAGAATATAATAAACATAAAGAAAGCTTGTTAGGAGAATGAGGAAAATCGGACCATTCACATCCTTCGGTATAAAAAATCTCGTCACGAACTAACCAGTTCCCCTTAGACCATTCACATCCTTCGGTATCAACTAGATGCAAGACGAATGCGTGTCTTGACGTTGGAGAAAGATTCTCAGCGCTATAGACAATAAGCTAAAATAAGTTACTAGATAGAAAATGAAAAGATAAATCATAACTTGGAAACAAATGTGATATAAAAAAAATCATAACTTCACCTTTTATGTACAAGATTTCCATGTATTACCACCAAACTCCCTGATTTTACTTCCAATGGTACAAATTCTTTGTGATCATAGGATGGGGTAGGGCGGTCAAAATAAGTACCATTTTCGTCTTTGATCATTCGTATTTTCAGACTATCTGATGCAAAATAGTAAAGATAGCAAAATGTCACATGGCCTAGCTTTTCAAAAGAAGAATTTTAGCATAACTACACACACGAACGAAAGAAATACTTTTATGTGATCTTGGAATTGCCCATAGGCAACCATTGTTGACAGTTGCATCTTCAAGTGCAAACCACAAACCCGTACATGATGGAGGTTCTGTGTGTATGTATGTATGTATTATCTTGATGTGGTATTGCCTCGCTACCAACACCTGGTAGCTAAAAAGAAAAAATAACCAATAAGAATAAAATAAAATCATAGAACATGCTCTGATAATAATAAATTAGGATATGCAAAGTCTACCTTAAAGATGTATCTAGATTGAACAATTGCAGGTCTCTTATATCTCAAAGAAGGGAATATACTTGAGATATTCTCTGAGAAAGAAAACTTTTTGAACACAGGATCATGTTCGTGTAAAGCTGCATGGCAAAAATAACATGGTGAGGATTAGATGTCTTGGATACTAGTTTCAAATAATGCTAAATTTGCTCCTTGCCGAAGATGGCTTAAAAACCCATTAATGGGATAGAAGATAATTGTTGCTTTAAAGAAAAATGTAGTAGTGATTGCAAAACTAGTCTGGACGATGTGATGTAGTGGTTGCGATGCGTTACTAGCACCCACCAACCCCAGGTTTGACTCCTCACGTGAGGAGGAAAAAAAATCCTTATCACTGTGTAGTGAAAATATATGGTATGTCCTGATAGTCTGTGGCACATTCTGGTACCTAGGGTTATAAGAATTTTTTCCAGTACCGTGGACGAGTTGTTTCATTTTAGTGCAACATCCACGAGAGGTCTTTCCCCTAGGTCTGAGTTTTTTTAAAAAAATAAATTTGGACATATTGAAGATATAAGCAACTTGTCACTATTCTAAATTATATGTTTTTTAAAAAATAAATTTGGACATATTGAAGATATAAGCAACTTGTCACTATTCTAAATTATATGTTTTTTTAAAAAATAAATTTGGACATATTGAAGATATAAGCAACTTGTCACTATTCTAAATTATATGTTCATGGTACCACAAAATACTATATAAAAGACAATTCTAAAGTTAGACATTCAAATCAGAATAACATCAATATCCTATAGCTATAACCTCCTCCACATTCATATGTAACAACAGCCCAGATGTATAATATTAATCATAAAACAAGATGTCTCCATTCCATTTATGACAAAACACTTCTTAGTACTGGAAATAGAATACATAGATGAGTATGAAACTGAATTAGTGGGAAGAAAGGTAGATATTTGTATTGTATATCGACTATTTGCATTTCCAGAACCTTAATATGTATATAAAGATAACATTGCTAAGACCAATAGATAAACGTAGGCAAGACAGGCAGACAAGAAAGGCTTAATGGCTAGTTGTGACCGCAACAGTTACGTCCTTACCATGCCCAACGAATCTAATTGAAAGTTCCTTTGGCTGCTTCAAGCATCCATCATCTCCAAATGCTTTATCTACGGATGAAATAGCAGGAACAAGTAAGACCATCAAACTTCCCGAGATCAAAATATCCTCAGTCAGAAAACATTAATCTCGAGATATGGCATAGCAATACCAAAGCTAGCAATTAAACTAATACACTAGAAAATCCCTCTCCTCCCTTTTTTATGAACTAATAAAACAAAGGAACTGTAACTCATTCCTACAAGTCAAATAGAGGGGGGGGGGGGGGGGGGATTTGATACCCTCATAGAAGAACGAGATGTTCTCGGCGCTGTTAAAGTAGTAGTCATCCATTTCCATCCGCTGCAAGAAAAGATTAAGATACCAAACCATTTTGTCAAGTTGAATAACATAAGCTTCAAGATTATTCTGCAAGTCGCTTGCTCTTTGCCATGCATATTTTGAACTTGTGATGCCACTTATATAGATTTGAAGCTAGTTCTGTAAAAATAAAACAGGTCTGAAGCTAAATTATATTAAATATGCATACACGCAGTTTGCTACCTGCAACTCAGGTTTAGCAATGCAATTTTGAAAGCAGCAGAGTGCTGTGTACTCTACAGTCTACACGCGCAGAACTTGGTGTTGGGAAATGAAACAGCGGAAGCAAGGCAGGGATGGAGATAGATGATCTCCTACGTGATGCTGCGTGCCGTCGGCGCCGCCGTCGTCTAACCCCGCGATGAGCTCGGCCATGCGGTCCCGCAGCGCCTGCACATCCTCCTCGCCCGAGAACGGCTCCAGCACGAGGTAACCTGCGAGAAACCGATGAGATCCCGGAAAAGATTAAGATTTGGAGTGTGGATCACTTCAGTAAGGGCGCTGCGCTGCACAGCATTCGCCAGCCCATGCATCACTTCGGTCTTCGGTCTTCGGTCTTCGGTCTTCGTCTCCGGCTGCAGCCTGCAGGAGAGAGAGCTGGAGGCTGGAGCGAATGCGGAGGCTCACCGTTGGCATCGAAGAAGCTGAGCTGCTCGGCGGTGAGGCTACCGGCCGGCGGCATGGCTGCGCGCGGAGGTGGGAGTGGTGGAGGACTGGAGGTACTATCCAGGAGGTACTATCCAAGAAGGGTTGACTCGCTGGAGGAGACGGTGATGCGGATCTGCTTCTGCCTGCTGCGCCGTGATCATCAAGTTCTATACTACGTCGGGAAGGGAACCGCCACGATGTGAGGAGAGGAGTGCGAAGGCGCAGGCTGCTCCGTGGTGCCCGTGGGCTGTGGCTGCATGAATCTGCATCCGACGGTCATGGTCAACCTCAACCAGCATGCACGTTCTCTAAAGATTATTCGATTGATCCACTGGCATAGCTCAGCAAGTCCCAAACAATGTTGATGTTGATGTTTTATTCAAACAAAAATGTTCATGTTGATGCTGCGAATCTCGAGGTCCCATCTTGGGTCGAGATCATGTTAAGGTATTGCTAACAAGTTGCGCAGAACGCAGACGCAGGGGCCGGCGAGCGGGCCGGAGGAGCACGAGGATGATAAAACAACACGGTTCCTAGCTTCTTCTGTTCCCTCAGCGGCTCATCCTCGCGCACTGTCATCCAGCTGCTGCTGCTGCTGCTAGTTCAGAGCTGAGACCGTGAGACGTGCCAAAGCCGCCGACCGAGAGCATGCGTTCCGGAGTCCCTGCTTTCGATCTACTCCTGAGGCCGTGAGGTTGCAGTCACCTAAGGTGGCTGAGTATGAACGTAAGTGGGTATATTTTTTCTGTCAGCTAATTAATTACGATGGCATGTCACTTTAGTTTATTTATTCTTCCAAATTATTTATGCAGAATATAATTTTATTTTATTTTATCAACTTTTCAAATCGATCTAACGATTCAAAATATATATAACTTGCATCCCTGTACGTGAGCATTCGGCGAGCAGATCAATGCAGAAAGGTAACGCTGGTTGCGGCTTTGACTCCACTGCACTGAGTATAGCCTGATGGCCCCCGGATCATGTAGGCCGTTTGGAGAGACCACACATACTAGCTTTCTTTTCCCCTCTCGTTTTCTTTTTGCAGAGGAAAAAATATTATCACTGGCAGTAATGATCTATATATTGTAGATTGATAGAGCTGGGGTCGACACTTGTTAATAAGAAGCACTGATCGGCGTCCGGCATCGGCCGACCCCACGCAGACCATTGCTCGGGTCTTCAGGACGGAGAAATTAAACACACAGAGGACAAGTGTGGCTGAAAGAGGCCCATAAGTCTAAATTTCTAGCACATCCATATGGATTGGACCTGGGATGGGCTATCCCAAAAGGGCCCTTTTTTTTGGAAATGAAAGGGTCCGTTTGTCTTATCAGAATAAAATTGCTCGTTGATGAGAACGGGCTTAAATCCCTGATGGGCCGGTGCGAAATTTGCTCGGCCCAATCGACCAGCTTAGAAAGTACGCTAAAAACAACCAAACCACCCCAAATCGACGCGCGTGAGGAGTAAGCAACTCCTCGATCCCAAAATCGGCAACCGCCCCGCGACCGTCTCTCCGCCGCCGCCCCTCGCCGGGATCCCCCCAATATAAGCCCCCACCCACCCCTCCCCTCCGCTCCCCCCGCACGTCGTCACGCGCGATCGCCATGGCGGACTGGACGGGGCTCCACGAGGACCTGCTCGACCTCGTCGTCGTGCGCCTCCCGTCCTTCGACCTCCTCCGCTTCCGCGCCGTCTGCGCCTCCTGGCGCGCCGCCGTCGCCGCCTTCACCGCCCGCCGCGGCCAGCCGCAGCCCGACCGACCATGGCTGCTCCTCCCCACAGATGTCGCCGCCGACCACGACGACGGCCGCCTGCTCGTGTGCCGCGACCGCGAGGTCCCCGTGGCCACCCTCCCCACGCGCCTCGGCCGCGTGACCTCGCGCCGGTTCGTGCCACTCGGCTCCGCGCGCGGCGCTATCGTGGCCGCGGACGACCTCGGCGAGATGCACCTGCTCGACCCCGTAACTGGCGTGCGAAGGCCGCTCCCGCCCGTCGCCACGCTCCCGCTCGTCGCCCGCGTCGAGGGCCTCCAGGTCCACCACCGCGGCGGCGGCGTCGCCCCCGTGGACGCCCTGATCCAGAAGGCCGTCCCGGTGCCCACCCCGGGCGGCGGGGTCATGGTGCTCGCCATCTACCGGCAGCTGCACCACCGCAACCAGTGGGCCACGGCGCGTCCTGGCGACCGCTCGTGGAAGTCCGTGGCGCCGACCAGCATCCCCGCCGTGGTCGACGTGGTGGTCCACCGGGGCCAGCTCTACGCCAACACGCGGTACGGGATGATGTACGTGTTCCCGGAGCTCCACCGGCTGGGGTCGGCGTCCCCCGAGATCATCCCCTCCGTGACGCGGCGCCCGAGCGCGTACGTGGAGCGCAGCTTCCTGGTGGCGTCCCCCCGCGGCGAGCTGATGCAGGTGGAGCTGCTCCGCCCCGTGGCGGCGGCGGGCGGGGAGGGGTTCGTGGTGCGCGTGCTGGACGAGTGCGGCGAGACGTGGGAGGAGACGGAGGACATCGGCGACGCTGCGGTGCTCGTGGACGCGGCGGGCGCCGTGTCCGCGTCCACCGCAGAGTGCCCCACGCTGCGGCCCAACACGGTGTACTTCGCCGTGGACCTCGAGGGGGAGACGCGGGTGTGGGCGTACAGCCTCGCGGGCAAGCACAAGCGGATCGAGGTCGTGGAGGCGCTCCCGACCGCGGACGGGTACAGGCCGCCGTGCTTCTGGTTCGCGCCGGTGTACTCGCAGCCGTGACACGCGAGTCGGTCGTGATGCGTGCGAGTCCCGTTTGCTTGCTGCATTATTTGCATCCGAGCCATGTGGGTAATGGACCGGTATTACTAGGTGTTGGTAACGGGATGATTCGTCGACGAGTTCGTTGCGGTGCATCTTGCGTCTGTCTGTCAGGAGCATGGCGTTGCCGCATCATCTGGACCGAGCACGCTACTCTTTCGTGTCTGTGTTCTTCAGGCTTCCTCAGCTTCGCCTGTTGATGCTTCCATCAATGTGTCAGTATGTGCATACAGTACCTGTCTGCTAACGTTCCATCAATTTAGTGGTACAATTTAATTTCTTTCTGCCTGACTAAGGACAAATAGATTCGTACAATACTAAACGGACCCTTTGACAACCAGATAAGACTTCTGAAAATTTCCTATGTTAACACTGTTCATCAATCATCAGCGATTGCAAGATTGCCGACTTCTTAGGATGTCAGTAACTTGATATGGTGGGCTGAAATGTCCTCTTCGTCTTACAAGTTGTACAAGATGGTGTGAGATTAACTGAAATACGTTTCTATGAGAGTGTTTGAATCGCTTAAATTGACCATGAAGAGGAGGGGGTGATCTCGTTCTCCAAACAATCTCCGGAGATACTACGGCGTGCAAGATTGTCTTGGTGGCCTGGTGGGTGACGGCACTTCACTTCCCTCTGTTCTCCTTTCCTTGCTCCCCGCGCCTTTCGCTTTGGGCCAAGCATTTGCATAGCCCGCGGCGCAAGTATTCGCGCGGTCGCACAGCGGAGCTGGTCCAGTCCAACACCGGCCTCCCTGTCTCAACCCTGGCCACAAGCGCTCCCGGGGCTGTGGCGATGACTCCCAGTCCCACCGGCCTCCGCCGCATCGGCCGGCGACCAAACCAACCCCGCTAAATACTCGCCCGCTACAGCTCTCTCCTCGCAATTTAACGTGCCTCCATTACCGCGAGCTGCGTCGAGGTGGTTCGAGGAGAAGAGAAACAGAGCTCGCGGGGGCCATGGGGACCGTGCTGGATTCGCACTTCCTGGCGCTCACCGCCATCGTCACCGTAAGCGCGCCCCACTTCCCCCCCTCGCTCCATCCCTCTCGTCTCCGTTGAGCAGATTCTGGAGCGCGGGGTTCGGTTCTCGGTGAGGTTTTATTGACCCCTTGTTCCCTTCTCGGTGGTGGTGCCTGTAGGTGGGGTACCAGCTGCTGTTCTTCATCGTCACGGCTCTCCTCCGGTTCGACAAGGTCACCGATTTCGCAGGTAACTGCCTTCAGCCCGCTCTCGCCCAATTGAGACTGGATCGCTGGAAAGGGTTGCCATGGCTGCCCTTAGTACTAGTAAGGCGCAATTGCTAGCATAATTCCAGCGAGGAACCTAAATTTAGTTCTTTGATGCTGATGCTTGAAGAATAATTTTTTGGTAGTGATTAGTTTTCCTTGGGACTTGGGAGTTCAGTTTGGATGACCGTTACCAGGTTTGGTCATTGACACTTGACAGTTTGTGTGGCCTCTGTTGGCCCAACAGTCCAACTGCTGCCTCCTGTGGCGGATCACGACAAATAATAGTCTCTCCTGTACTATAGTATTCCTACTTGTTTCTGTGAGCTTACATGAGACCTTTCCTTTATTTTTTTTAAAAGGCAACCTTGCGTTCTGGACAATCTATCTGATAAACTTGGTTGTCTGTGTACCAGCCTCTGAGTTGACACAAGTTCTCCGTAGCATACTAGCTTTGTTCTTTTTTCTCCCCCACAATGATTAATGTTCCTCTTTCCAGGCAGTACAAATTTTATCATAATCGCCATCCTAACACTAGCTTTGAAGGGAGCATGGCATTTCCGTCAGGTAAATAGTTGTTCATGGTACATCTGTTCACTTCAATGTAACATAGTCAGGTTGGTTCTCTGGGAAAAGAAGGCCTTGAATTCATCAAAACTACTGCTGCCTTTTCTTTTATGCCTCGTTATCTTTTTTTTTCCGAGTGAACACTCGAAGAAAAAATCTGTGTGCCAACTGCCGGCAACAACTTTGCTACCAGTAGTTGACTTTATTGATTACATAAATTGGATTTACCTTTTCTTTATTGAATTTCTATCTCTAAGTGAAAATGTGAGTTACAGTAGCTGCGGCATGACCCGCATGGCAAAGCTGTTTCTTGGGAATGTTGACTTGCATTCTGTGTTTCTCTAGGTCATACATCTCTGGATTTACCGTGATCTCATTGATGTTTAGTTTGGAGATGGAGTGCACTGTGGTATCTGTAGCAATCTTGCATGGGTTAAAACTACCACTGCAGTATCAAATATAAAAATAACAAAGTTTATAAAGCTAGCAGAATCGCTTCATCACTTATGTTAAAATTAGATGCTGCAAATTCGACGATGTTTGTAAAGCTAGCTGAGTTGCTTTGCCCACTTACTTTAAAATTAGATGCATCGAATTTAACAATGTTTGTAAAGGTAACAGAATTGTCAGTTACGTTAAATTAGACTAGAAGAATTGCTTCATCACTTACATTAAACTTGGATGATGCAAATTTAACATTGTTTGTAAAGGTAGCAGAATTTCTTCATCAGTCGTAACTTACATTAAAATTAGAAAACTCAAATCTAATAATGTTGATCTGAATCCATTGAGATATGGTCATCACATCTTCATAGGAAAAAACAATATAGGTATGTTTCTGTTCCTATAAAATCTGAAAAAAAGAAAATGCTGGGACAGAGATGAGTATAAAGTCTCAAAATTAGCTTTGTTTCTTTTAGAAGGAAATGGAACAAAAGGATAGTACTCTGACATTGCAGTTGTTTCATTTTTTTGTGGTATCCTTTTGAAGGAAGAAATCATGATTATTTTAAATTTTTTGTTTATATAAGGGCTGATTTTTATTTCAGATCGTGCTGACAGTCCTTGTCGTAATCTGGGGCCTTCGCCTAGGACTGTTTTTATTGATGAGGTATGCTATTACATGACCTATATATAATCACCATCATGACAAAAAGCGTATCGATGCTGTTCAGTAAATTGCTAATGCTTCTCTTTCCTTGTAACGTCCAGGATTTTGCAATGGGGCGAAGACCGTCGGTTTGATAAAATGCGTGATAATTTGGGAAAATTAGCAGTTTTCTGGATTTTCCAGGTAACTTTTGCTACTTCTGTTCTGCTATTAGATCTGATCGCGCGTTTTCTCAAGAAAACTCACCAGGCCGGTTTTTTTACCGTTTGGGCAGGCTGTGTGGGTTTGGTCTGTCAGCTTGCCCGTCACTGTTGTGAATGCAAGTGACGGAAACCCCTCGATTGAAGCCAGGGATATAATTGGTTGGATAATGTGGTTGGTTGGGATATGCATAGAAGCAACAGCTGATCAGCAGAAGCTTGCGTTCAAGAATTCTGCAAGTAATAGGGGAAAGTGGTGTGACGTGGGAGTTTGGAAGTATTCTCGTCACCCGAATTACTTTGGGGAGGTTAGTTAATTCATGTATCCTCCCTGTCCTTGAATAGTCCAGTTGATTCAGTCAGTACTATATTGACTACAGTGAAAACTAGCTGTCCTTGAACAGCTACTTGTTAGTACTATCGTGTAGTGATCTCAATTCATATTGTTGTTTACATGCTAATGAATTTTGATTACATGTACAGAATTTCTACATATAACTTTTATGATGCCAATTTATTAATATACATATGTATAACAATTGAATTTAGTGCAGTTATTCCTTTGGTGGGGAGTATTTGTAGCATCAACCCCAGTTCTCTCAGGTGCTGAATGGCTTGTGATTTTGGGACCTATATTCCTGACACTTCTACTTCTTTTTGTCAGTGGAATCCCACTCCTTGAGGTTAGCAACTGTCTTTTCCGGCTTCAAATGACACAGCTAGTGCTTGCAAAATGCTAACGCATAACATCCTCCATATTGCTATTGTAAAGTCATCTGCTGATAAGCGCTATGGACAATTGGAGGAATACCGTGTATACAAGAACACTACAAGGTAGACATAAATCTCTCTCCAGAGTCCAACCACTGGTTTTCAGCAGCACAGATTAACTAATTCGCGTGTCGATTGTTCGCTGCAGCCCCCTTATCCCGTTGCCACCTGCTGTGTATGGAGCCCTGCCTGCGTGGTTCAAGCTCGCCTTCCTCCTTGAGCTCCCCCTCTACAATCCTGGCCCGGGAGGTGATCCTATCAGTTGAGTGAAGCATGCCAAATTGTTCTGCCGGTCCTCATCAGTGACAACCATGTATAGTACATACCTGCAGTCTATTTATGTTTCCTTTTTGTTTTTGACAGAACTACAGTAAGCCCATTGACTGGTCAGCCCTAGATTTATGCTGTTATTGTGTACGGGGCAATTATTTCCCATTCGCTTCCAAGGGATTACACTGAAGTTTATCCTTATTTATCACTTGTGGGGTAAAAGATTTCCCTTTTATGTCCCCTTGTCTCCATTTGCAGATCAGTAGATGATCATGCAGTGTGCATCTGCTAAATGCTTTTTTTAAGAGGAACTACAGTAGGCAAGAAGATGCTAGCCTGAACATTATATTAATGTGAAGTTGTTGCGTACTCCCTCCGCTCCAAAATGTTGTTTTAGCAAATGGAGAAAACTCTGTTTCTAAGCAGAAGAATTCCCCAAAACAATTCAGTTAACGAGATAGCAGTGCGAGGTTCACAATGAGACTGGTGTGCAAGCTATGCAAATCGAGTAGAAACTCGTCTCATGGCAACACAGAACTGTGATATATCTACTCGCGCCTCCGTCGTGCCTCACGCCGGCGCGATGGACACCTTGTCGACCTGCACGACGTACTCGAGCATGGCGCCGGGCGGTATCTGCACGTGCTCCTCCCCGAAGTCGGCGCCTTCGTCGCCGAACCCGAGCCCCGGCGGAACGACCACCCGCCGCTTGCCGCCGGCCCTCATGGAGCGCAGCGCGTACTCGACGCCCTCGCACATGCCCCTGGTGTAGGGCCGGGACCCCATCACGAGCGCCAGCGGCCGCTTGCCCTCGCCGAACGTGTCCACGAACGCCTCCCCGCCGCCGGCCACCCGGCCCTGCAGGTCGATCACCACCAGGTCGCCGGGGCGCGGGACGTCGCCGCCGCCGACGCGCAGCTCGTAGTACCGGATCCCGTTGGGGAGCACGACCTCCTGCTCCTGCTCCACGTCCCTGCGGCGCACGAGAGCGGCAGGCAAGTGTCAGGC
Source organism: Panicum hallii (assembly GCF_002211085.1). NCBI lineage: Eukaryota > Viridiplantae > Streptophyta > Magnoliopsida > Poales > Poaceae > Panicum > Panicum hallii. The sequence continues at coordinate 7,057,594 of NC_038050.1, read as the reverse complement.
ACGGGATGAGAAATAATGGCGGGTCTTTTGTAACGGAATTACTAATGAACGCGGCCACGAGTGGATGAGCGGCACTGACTTGGTGTTGGCCTGCTGCTGGGCGACCTCGAAGCGGGTCTTGAGCTGCTCGGACACGACGCCGACGGCCAGGAACCCGGCCCACGCCAGCCCGGCGCCGATCCCGAAACGCCGCGTCAGCGACGAGGCCACCCAGTCCGTGGAGTCCGCGCCGCCCGCGCGCTTTGGCCTTGCCGCCTGCTGCGGCTGCGACTGCACGGACTGCTGCGGCTGCTCGCCGGGCGGCGGCTGGTTCTGGGCGCTGGGCGGGCGCGGGACCTGCGCGCAGGAGATGCTGTGCGGCTTGGCGACGGGGCGGGCGAGGAACGCCGGCGAGCTGCCCAAGAGAGAGGCCATGGCGCGATACGGTGCTTCTCGGGTGAGGACTAGCTAGGATGACGGTGTCGGGATATTTCCCAATCCTTATTCCATATCCGCTTTTGTATGTTTCCGAGATTTTTTTTCAGGTCGGTTCTGGCTTTGTATTCCTGCAGCCAAATGTGGCCACACATGCACACGACTGCATAAAGGCTTATCTTGTTTCACGTTATCTGCTTGTTTCCGCAGGCATGTTCCGACCCCAAGAGCAAGCAGCACGGGAGTCACACACAAGGCAAGTAGCCAAGAAAATAGCCGAAGAAAACTTGAGATGCATGGATAATGAGTAAAGTACCATTGCAATCCGAAAATTAAGGAAATGCGTACCATAAAAACCATGCCATACTTCGTCAAAATCTGAAAGTTCACCGTTATAAAACTTCATACCTATCAATTTTATGAGTAGCAGGCATCATCCTGTTATCCAATGCAACACCACAACCAAGATAAATTTTCAGAACTATTTTTTCTTTTTCTTTTTTGCGAAAAGAACTATTTTTTCTGTATAAGCATATAGACATTAGACACACGATATATAAATGCATAAAACACTTGCCAAAAAGAACATATGCTATGTTAGTATTTGACACCATCTACAAATATCGTATTAGATTATTCTGCATGAACACTTGTTTATAACAGAACAACACCACTTGTTTGGTACAATCGAATTATTCCCTAGCCAAAACACTAACACTTGTTTGGTATTATACAAAAGCCAGAATGATCCACGACACTAGCACCAACGAGTAACGACTCAACTGGCTTTAACACCAACAACATTGACAGTACCTAGGCTCAGAAGTACAATGCGCTGCACTTCACCTGTTCTGAATGCCTGCAGTATAATGTCGATTTTAAGACGTGCAAACAGAGACCCACTTGATTTCATTTCTTTTGTCCTGCCAGATTACATTATAGGCCAGAGAAAGCTGCAAAATTGATCACTGATTCACAAAGCACAATAGCACATAGCAGGAAAATAAAGTGAAACAAGAAATTAAATTAGCACCTCTGTGGACTAAAGATATGTGAAATACACGCGATACATCTCCACAAGTAAGATGAGATAATATGTTCTCTGCAAAAATGATAAAAGAATTATTCTGAAGCAATATGGATGGTACCAAAATAAAACAAAAGCATTTATAAAATATACAGCGAATGATAAAATTCGGGCATGTCAAAACTTGCGTAATAGCACAAAGATTATGATAAGATACACATGTCCACAACTAAATCATCACCAAGATATACTAAAGTTACGACAATATAAAGCCAGTTTCCGAACACAAATTAAAAGACTCTAATTATCATGGTCTTTGTACCTCTTAAATACTAATCTAGATCCCTCTCTTTCCAGTAGAAATTGTGCTCATAATAGTCCAAAAGATCTTCAACCCCTGCTGAGGTAGGTTGCTTCAATGATTTGCGAAGACTGTGTCATTTCGCCTTGGAGGTCTATCAGGAATTGAGCCTGGCTTAAATTTTGATGCCTCGTGTCTTGCAAGTTCAGGTGGCACAGGACTGTTGCTCTGAATGAGCATCTGTTTCAGATCAAAGAAAATGTCAGTATTCTCCAGCGTTAAAAATGAAGTTGCTACTCCCTTCTTTCCAGCACGTCCTGTTCTTCCAATGCGATGTGTGTATGTGTCAATTGAACTAGGCATCTCATAGTTAATCACATGTGCAACATCAGGAATATCAATACCACGTCCTGCAACATCAGTAGCCACAAGAACATTGAACCGCCGGTTTCTGAATCCATCAAGGCTGATCTCTCTCTGGTCCTGTGACTTTCCTCCATGTAGGGTTGTCACACGGAAGCCTGCCTTGTCCAGATCCTTAGCACGCATGTCTGCTGTCTTCTTAGTATTGCAGAACACAATGGCTGTCTTGTCTCCGAGATCCATGAGTATCTTCTGGAGCCGTGACATCTTCTCTTGCTCCTTCACCATGATCACATTCTGGGTGATCAGATCAGTGGCCTTACCAGCTGTACCAATTGTCACAACAACTGGGTTCCGGAGATACTTCCTAGCAAGACGCTCTACAGCAGGTGGCATGGTGGCACTAAACATATAAGTAGTCCTGTAAATCCTCTTCTCATCAAGTTCCTCATCCTCATTCTCAGGTTTCAAGTTACTTGATGGCATAGCGTCAAGGACACCAACAACTTGTGGCTCAAAGCCCATATCAATCATCCTATCAGCCTCATCAAGCACAACATAGTTGCACTGGTTGAGCACAGCATACCTCCTTTCCAAGCAATCAAGAAGCCGACCAGGCGTTGCAATTACAATCTCACAGCCCTGCCTGATCTTGAAACCCTGCTCCTCAATTGACTGACCACCAACAATTGAAACAACTTTAATGCCTAGGTAGGTTGCAAATTTCACGGTCTCTTCCTCAATTTGTTGAGCAAGCTCACGAGTAGGTGCCATGACAACAGCATAAGGACCCTCAGCCTCATTCTCCTCGCTTATGGGCGGCAGTCGGGTAATGTAAGACAGCATAGGGAGTACAAAAGCTGCAGTCTTGCCAGAACCTGTCTCAGCAATACCAATAACATCACGCTGCTGTAGACCAAGTGGAATGGCAGCCATCTGGATTGGTGATGGTTTTTCATATCCAGCCTTGTCAATGGCACGAAGCAGCTCAGTCCCAAGCTTGCTCTCACTCCATTTCCGCATCGGCCGGGGTATGCGAGAACCCTTGTAGGAGATATTGAAGTCCTCACGGAAAATACGCCAATCCCGCTCGGTCATCTCCTCAAGCGCCTTCTCAGACCAGTGCCTGTCCACACGCATGTCAAAGGCATCATACATTTCAGCGGCAGCAGCCTTCTTCTTATCCACCACATCATCCTCTGGGCGGTCCTCCACACCAGCCTTGCGCCGCAGCTCTGCACGGGTCTCCTTCTCGTGCGCAGCTGCCGCTTTCTTCTGCTCACGGCGGTCAATGCCAGCAAGGAAGCCCCGCCCAAAGAGCAGCCGGGCCTCGTGTGGCGACTGGTAGAGCGTGTTCATGTCACGGCTGGTGTCCTCGGTGTTCTCCCAGTCAAAGGAGAAGCGGAACTTCTCCGAGGGCTTGATGACCCGCTTCTTGGGCTTCTTGGACCCCAGGTACTGCTCCTTTATCGCGTCGAGCTCCTTCTCACGCTCCCGCTCCGCCATCTTCTCCAGCCGGTCTCTCTCCCTGTCCCCGCGGTCTCCGCGCTCCCTGTCCCGGTCTCGTTCCCTCTCCCGCTCCCGATCCCTGTCACGGTCGCGGTCGCGCCGGTCTCGGTCTCTGTCCCTGTCGCGGCGGGAGGAGTCGTCCCGGTCGCGCTCCCGATCCCGATCTCGGTCGCGGCGGGAGTCGTCGTCGCGGCGGCGCTCCCGGTCCCTGTCCCTGTCCCGGTCCCGGTCGGAGGATTCTCGGTGGGAGTTGGAGGAGTCGCGAGGAGCGGAGCTGGAGCCGGACGGGGGCGGTCCGGGAGGCGGCGGCGGAGGGGGCCGAGGCAGGGACTGCAGGAGGTCGAGCGCGGTGCGGCGCTGGTCGGAGACGGCGGCCTGGCGGCGCTCGAGCGCGAGGCGCTCCCGCTCCGCCTTGGTGAGGAACACGGGCTTCGCCGGCTCCGTCACCGCGTCGGCTGAGCGCTTCATGGCGGTGGCGGTGGCGGCGGCGGCGGCGCGAGGCAGATGCGGCGAGGGAGAAGGAGGGTTTGCGCCTGTGCGGCGGACGACAGATTGGGGGAACTGAGCGAAGGGCCACGTTGCTAATCAGGGCTCGAGTTGCCGACTTGCCCTGGTTTGGGCCGTGTTGGTCCGGGAGTCGATGCAAACACCGACGTAGTAGAATATATGGGCCTGATTTTGTGTTGTCGGGTCTATCGCCGGCCCGTAGAAGATATGGGTGGGTGTTTTGAGCCATAGCGGCGGCCCGTTGTCGCCACAGCCCACAGACGAAGAGAGAGGTGGGCCGAGTACGGGAATATGATCCTAGGAGCCCAGATTCTTAGGAAAACCTTTATACCAATCTACCAACTCCAAGGACAATCGAAGAAATGGTCGATCATCTCCTCTGAAACTGATGACTAAGCACACAGCTCCGCGAACCGCACCGTGCTACTTGCCTTCCCACACTCCACATGCATCCACAACCCTCTCGCCGGAGGCAGGAACAATCACCGGCAACCTGTCGCATCCTAATAAGATGAACACAACCCCTCTGCCGGATCCATGCTTAGAGGAAAAGCAAGCATCGCCCTTGTGCCTTCCCAGAATCGCAGCTTCACTTCACTGGATGCGACGCATCTCGCAGGTCACACTCATCACACCCTCGCCCCCGGTCCTTGGCAATCATCCAGCACACCTCATCGGTTCCTCCCTCACGGCCTCACCTCGCCCCCGAGCATAAGCTGTACGGCTACGGACAGATCCGTTCCAGCACTGCCCGGACCAGCCAAAGCTAGGAGATCGATCGACGGGGGGCCTTCTATTAAAGCCGGGGAAGCTGTTGCTGACAGCTGACAACCTAGTAGTACCAGTACCGGAGCAGAGAAGGCATTGCACAGGACAGGGCCAACAATGCCATGCATCGTTTATTTCAAAAAAAAAAAACAATGTCATGCATCGGCGAGCAGCATCGGAACATGGTAGGGCAGCCCAACAGACTGTTTGGTGAGCTGCATCGGCATTCAGGCCAGCGATCAAGTGGTCGCCTCACGATCCTTGACAGCTAAACCAATCATGCATCAGCGCATGACGCCGGTTGCTTTCAGGGTCTAATAACTAAGCAGCACTTGCATCAGAAGGACTCTACTAGTCTTGTAGCATGTCCACAATAAAAGAGAGAAAAGAAGGAAAGGGCCGGCACAGCGATGCTCCCATCAAACAGCAATCATGCTCTGCACACACACACACACACACACACACACCCCCACCCACCCAGCACCTCACCATTCCAAAAGCCGAAAGCGCATTACATACAGCTAGAAGATTTACAGGAAAAGAATTTAGAAAAAAAAAAACAAAAACTAGTGAAGCCCACCGGGACTACCTCTTTTTATACTCACTCTATACCTGGCAGCAAAGCTGGCAGCGGCATGTTTTCTGCTAATGAATTCCAAAGCTTGCACAAGGCCATGATTGCCGCCACAACCCACAAACACACCCCATGGCCCCGGGGCGGCTCACCAACCAACCTCTCGCCCTTGGGCAAAAGCTTGGAAGCCACCCGGGGAAAACTAAACCAACAAAACCAAAGAGAGAACGTGCAAAGTGGTCCACAAAAACCCTGGACCTTGGAAGGCAGAATTGCTCCATGATCTGCCTTCCGGATGGCGTCACCTAACCGACTGATGGCGTTTCCTGGAGGAGCTCCTTTCTCTCCAGGAATGAACCAAATTTCTCCAGTCCAGGAATGAACCGACTGTGAGCAGCAATACTAGCTAGTCGGCAATCCTTTTTTTTCTTATCATTGTTGTATGCTTTCAGTCTTCGAGCTATATTGGTCGGACATGAGCACTGGGGCCTGCAGCTGATCTGGAACCAGCAAGCAAGAATTAGGGTTCTGGTAGAATCAAATCAGGATAGAATGTGGTATTGTTAGGCACAAAAGTTTGGTGCAAAATTCAATACTGCGCAAAAGGAAGTGGGGTGCATAGCTACTTTAAGAAAGTAGAATTTTGTTTATTCATCGTGTAAGGAATGCTGGAATGGAATAACGATGAACTAATTTTCTTAGAATCTAAAGAACAATGATTGTATCACCATCTCCATGTTGAAAAGAAAATTCAGACGACCATCAATATTCAATACTAAGTATAGCATGTTACCTTTAACCCGTGTAAAGATGTAAATAGTGAGGTGAAAGCTCTCCAGAGTTCCTTGCACGCTGCTCAATCCTTCTCAGGTCTCGAAGATGCTGTAAGATGTCCTGAAGAAGATCGAACCCTTTGCCTCCCTTTTTCAAAGACCTCACACACTGTTTTATATATTCCCTATCTGCCTCAAGAGCATGCAGCCTTTCATGGACTTGATCAATTTCATTGGCGATTGCAAGTTTATCTTGCTCTCTAGCAAGGTCCAATGTGACTTCTGCCAGCTGATCTGCATCATCACCTTGCTTGTTTAGAAGGATATTTCTAGGTTCCACAGTAGCATCATCAAACAGTGGAAGGAGCTTCTTTCCTCTATAGGTTACGCTTTTTCTTTTGTCATGAAGTTTAAAGCAGCTATCATCATCAGAAAAACCATTTGAGGCACCGTTTAAATGGTTTTCTTCTGAGAAATGCTTGTCTGTCTTCATGTTATCGGATTCTTCATCATCGAGGTCAAAAAGTTTATCCTCTAGCACTTTAAGTTGTTCCAATATGGAGAGTCTCTCTTCCTCAAAATCAGCTAGTGAGCCATCAAGGGTAACTAGATGCCTGGCAGTTTCGTGCAGGACAACATCTGTAGGGATACTCCCATTGCTTCCATTGAGACCATGGGCAGATTCATCCCCTTCATAGAAACTTTGTGAAAGGTCATCACTGTCCTCTGCACTTGATGAAGCTGACGATGACCCATTCTGGTCATCGGCCTTGTGTCTGGACATTTTCCTCGCCTTTGCTTCATAGAGATGAACCTTGTGGCGATACATCTCGAGCTCTCTCTCCAGATCTTGCTTCTCCTTCTCTCTCTTCACAACTAGTTCATTCAGCCTCTGCAATGCTTCTTGATCATACTCCGACTGTTCCTCCATAAGACGCTGGTACTGGATCGCCTCCATCTGCATTGCAGCTTTCTGTTCTTGCAAGCGGTTTATCATTGCCATGGTTTCATCAGCAGCTATAGCAGCAGCGTTCCTCTCATTTTCGAGTTCAGCATATAGGCTGTTCAATGACTTGCGTGCGGATGCCAAAGCAGATTTTAGTTGATCAACGCTCACAAATTCAATGCTTTCCAGATCAGTAGGCATAGTAGCAACACTTGAATCTACAGATTTAGCATCAGAAACAGCTGCTTTAGAATCCAGCAATTCTTGTGAATCACATATACCTTCAATATGAGTTGGTGTCTCAGACTCTCCCTCTTCTTCTATGACACTATGATCGTGAGCGAACTTATCTAAGATTGTCAAAGGTTCATAAGAAATTTGATATATGCTTGTTAGAGCAGCCTCAGTTGGATCCTCTTCAATATCTCCTGTTCAATATGTAAGAACAAGATTAAAAATTTACACAATCATAATAGAAATAACAACCAGAATGCATTAAACTGGTGGAAATAAACAAAGGATTCTTAAGATCTCAGCATCTAACCTTTCCATGTGTTTGTGTCATCATTAAAAGTGTCTGCTGCATACTCCAGAACATCTTCCATCACAGAAGTGACTTTCTGCTTCCTCTCAGCCTGCTCATCATCAGTATGAGCATATGAAGTCATGAAAGCATGTTCCCTAGAATCAACTGGCACAGAGTCCCACTCTTGTTCCAGCCCAGCCTGTGCAGTTTTCTCTCCTTCAAGTTCTTCACCAGAATGCTCCATGGGATGTATTGGTATTGAATCCAACTCCTGATTCACCTCTGCTTGTTGAACCTTCTTCTCCTCAGGCTGAGTTACAGAGACATGCACAGAAGCTTCCATTGTCATCAAGTTCAGTTTTTGCTTCAACTCAGCCTGTTGAAAATGCTCCACCTCAACACTTCTGTCTAACATCTCAACAAATTCGTGGTCACTGGGATCTCTTGGCATGGTGTACAATTTCTGCTGTGGAATAACCTGTTCAACTTGATCGTCCTCAGATACCTCATCCTCAATTGATATTTTCATATCCTTATCTTTCAATCCACTGTCCTCCTCAGGAGCTGCATTTCATATTTTGAAAACAAGGCAGATGGCTTAGTAACTTGAAAAGGGAAAAAACATCAGCATGGAACATCTTCAAGGACAGTAAGTGACATGTGTTGCCTTCTATTTTGTTAAGAGGTCCATTTCATCCTTTTAACTTTCTTATAGTACTTCTTTTTTCTCCAGTTCAAATATAGATTCACCAGATCAAATATGACAGCAAAAGTACAGTGGATATACCAGTACTATGTAAAATCTTATATAATTAACGGAGTACAGTAACAAAGCTCAATAAACACCCGAGCAGAACGATTCCGTTAAGTAGAGAAAACTACCTCCTAATTAATTACTTAGGTGGCTAGTAGAATAAACATTAATGCGGCAATGCAAACAAGCACAATAAATACATATGCAGTGAAATAATTGCAAAAGCTGGTGATATTCACACCCATAGCCACATCATTGTTAAACTGGAATGCCAAAAGATAATGACTTGCAGAAAAGGTAATTTAACAGAGAGGGAGTGACTTACACTGCTGATCATCAAAGCCCTCAATGGTTTCGCCTGCATTTATCCCATCATCAAATGTACCTTCCATACAAGCCGACATAAGGGCTACATCAGCAATCCGTTCATCAATCAGCCGATCAACCACACCATCCCCCTTGTCATCATCAGATGTCAACACAATTTTCTCCTCATTGGCATTAACCTTGTTCTCCGTGACCACGTCGTTCTGCTTTACATGATCAACCGCTTCCTTCATCTCACCACAAGATTGGGATGACACTGAAGCCATGTCGACAGCCAATGAGTCAATGGATTCAAGAGGCACCAGTCGCTCAACATTGGCGGCAATCTCAGCACCCTGAGCGAATACATGGATCGAGTCATCCCCCAGCAACGGTTTCTCATCGAAAAGCTCGATCACAGGGCCTTCCTCGGACACAAAGACCACGTCTCCATTTGGCCTCGCTGTCTCTTCTTCTTCCTTGTGGCCACAATCTGAGCCACGCGGCGCCGGCGTTGGGAGCAAGAACGGCGGCGAGTAGAAGCCGCTCTCGAGCGCGACGCCGCAGCAGGCGCAGGCGAGGTCCCGCTCGCCGAGCTCGCTCCGGCCCATCCACGACAGCAGCGCCTTCCCGGGCGCTGCTGCCGCGGCGCAGTCCTCGCACATGTCCCCGGCGTCCGCGAGCCGGCGGTGCGCGCTGCAGTAGCCGAGGCGCGACAGCTCGGCGGCGTGCGCGTCGCACAGCACGCGGCGCAGGGGCTCGGCGCCGCCCCCGGCCCCTCCGACACCACGGTGTGGATGGCGCTCGAAGAGGCTGTCGACACCGAGGCGGGAGCAGAGCGCGCACGGCGGCGCGAGGCCGAAGAAGGCGGCGAACCTGGAGATGAGGTAGGAGAAGACGCCGTTGGCGAGGAGCAGCGCGATGAGGATCCACTCCAGCAGCGCGTACGCGAGCACCCGCGCGACGCGGTTGCTCTTCTTGCACAGCGCCGCTGTGAGGTTGGCGCCCGCCATGGGTGCCTGCGACCCCATCCCCGCAAGCCCGGCCCCCTGGCAACCGGCGGAATGCGACGGAGAGGGACGCCGACCTCGCAGCCGGGCTTTGCCGTGGAATCCAAGAAAGCACAAAACAGTGCCTTCCGCCCCGATTCCGCCTCCAGCGACACAAATTGGATTGGAGTGGAGCCGAAGAACGCAATCGAAGCGCGATTCTTTAGTGGCAAACAACCACTACAAGAACTCCCGCTTCCGGATCAAGAAGGAACACAAAAAAAGAGGGAAAGAAAACTCTACACAAACTCCTCCCTTCCCACTACGACTGCAGATTGCCACAAAGGCGAGGTTTTTTCCGACGAACAAGGGCGAGATTTTCAGAAGCAAAATAAAATCGGGACTGCGAACGGGATCAGAAATCCCAAGGACGAACGGACAAAATCTTTACAGGGAAGAAGAAGAGGAGGAGGTGGGGCGGGACTAGTGATAGTGACGGGATTACGAGCGCTATTAACAAGAACAGAGGGGGGAGGGGAGGGAGGAGGAAGAAGAGGGAAAGGGGCCGTTTGGTGGAAAGCGGATGGAAATAGAGAGGGGAAGCGCGACATGGAAGCCGAGAAATATCACGAGAACGAAAAAGAAAAAAAAGAGCTGGAGTAATTCGCATTAGTGGGGCCCTAATGACCGTGATTAAGCAGCTCCAAACGAGATGTGAACGTTGGGATGACGCCGTAGTACCCGCTGCCGCCGATTCCGTTGGAGCGACCAGACCGGCGGCAGCTTCGCCTGCCGTAGTCCTCGGTCGGCGCACGGCAGGGGCACGACCTCGCCGGTGAGGATGTAATTAGGGCCTGTTTAGATCGTTTTGCATTTTTGCAAAATTTCACTGTAGCAAAGGAATCTTGCTAATTTGATGTAATTAGAGCCTGTTTAGGGCCTTTTCTGAAAGGTTAGTGGTGAGTTCTTCCTGGATTACGCGGCGGCGGCGGCAGCGGCGGCGGCGACGGCGACGGCTCCGTCAGAAAAACTTCGAGTACGTGCGCTGGTGGTAGTACTACGCAGTGTCCAGTGGCAGGACCAGCTCGTTTCGTTCCCTTCTGTTTCTGGGTTTCTACGGTGGGGTAGCGGCTGGTCTCGACTCCCCGGTCGTTTTCCGGGGGACCGGCGTGACGTCAGCCTGACGGCGAGCCGGCGAGGCCTGGTCGGTCGCCGTCGCCCGTCGCGTTGCGGCTTGGACCGACGGGCTCCATCCGCATCTGTCTCTCTCCTTTTCTTCTTCTTCTTGTTTTCCCGAATCCGGGACGCAACCACGGGAGGGAAGAAAGGCATCGGAGAAGGAAATCGGCACGGCGACGTGGACCGGCACTTGTTTCTTTGGTGCCCCCCGGAGACGACTGGATCAGAGACATTCACACGGAGCCGTTGGTTGGTTCGGTCTCTCCGATTGGTTGGTTCGTGCGTGGCGGTGCCGCCGCCTCCGCCGCCGCCTCACGATCTGGAACTGGAGCCGGAGGCCGGAGCGCAACGTGGCGGCACTACTGGGTGGGTGGAGGCCCGGCCCTGGCGCGTTTGACCCAGCCAAAGTCGCCAGCCCGATCTGTTGCGTTCGTAACCCTTCGAGTCGGCGTTCTCAAACTTCAGGCGCTCAGCAACAGGGGATGGCGTTTGGTTACATGGGATACGACGGAATTACCTTCCCGATTACGACGATTGTTTTCTAATTTCCTTTTACTGGACACTTTTCTTAGGGCTCACGGTGAGTTTCACGAAACCTCTGCACGAGGCCATAAGAACATCGGCAATGGGGCACACCAGGTAGTAGCAGGTAAGGCAGGCCAAGTATAGATTGTTTTCTTTTTTGAAAATCCAGATATAGATTGTGTTAAGGAGGAGTGTTCCGGATGACGAGACGGATGTGTCAGCGTGGTTGTTCATCGTCGTCCGGTACTGTGACCACGCGTGCATCTGTGCCATGTTGGACAAGAAACCATGCTGTTTTTTTTTATCGGACTATAACATTGTCTTGAAAAACCAACGACATGGTACGAGACAAGTTTTTATGATTTTGGGCGCCCATCTCCATTCGCCGGGGTGCCGAAAGATTCTGCATTTGCCGAGGGAGCGAGAGCAGAGAGCCACAGACAGACCGACCGTGCGGGGGGGGGGGGGGGGGGGGGGATGGGGGCGGGGCGGGCAGAGATGCTCAGCTCTGAGCACAGCAGCGCAATTAACATTTTTTTCACTCGCCTGCACGGTCGTTCCGGATCGCATTTAGGAACGTAATTGCTCATGTGGGCCGTCCAATCAGCTTGGGTACTATAATCACGACGCGAACCGTTGCCACTGGATCACGTGTCGTTCAACAGCTGAAAACGATCAAGAACATCCAAGAGTCCTCTCTCTCCTCTCCCTGAGATGTTGAAACTTGGCAGTACAAATGGTCTATTTGGATTTGGGTAAGTAAACTCTGGTTCCGTCACATCGGATGATTGACATCAATTATAAAAATTAAATATTATAAAAATTAAATAGAGACTAATTATAAAATTAATTATATAAATGGAGGTTAATTCTCGAGATGAATCTATTAAACCTAATTAATTTATTATTAGCATATATTTATTTTAGTGGTCAAATTATAGACTAATTAAGTTTAATGGATTCGTCTCGTGAATTAGTTTTCATGTATACAATTAGTTTTTTAACTAGTCTATATCTAGCAATTTTAGTTAGTATTCAAATATCCGTTGTGATAGAGAGTGAAGTTTTCAGGGTGTGTTCGTTTCCTAGAGTCTAAAGTTTAGACCCGTCACATCAAAGAGAATCTTGTCATTTAGAAGTATTAAATAAAGTCTAATTACAAAACTAATTGCAGAACCCCAGGGCTAATTCGCAAAACGAATATAATGAGGTATATTAGACCATAATTAGCGAATGATTACTGTAGCATCACTGTAGCAATTATGGATTAATTAGGCTCATTAAATTTGTCTCGCGAATTAGCACCCATCTGTGCAAAAAGTTTTGTAATTAGATTTTATTTAATATTTTTTTAATAATAAAATTCTTTTTAATGTGACAGGTCTAAAGTCTAGAGGTAGGAAACAACGCATCCTCGCGGTGATCCAAACACCCAAAACGTTCAGGAAATCGCGATCGATCCGTCTGACAAGGCACTGATTTCCCGAGGATATGTTCAGATAAACTACCAAACCTAACTAAAACACACTGTTTGGTCAACACGGCCGCGCCGTGCACACGACGTGCTATGCTAGTATGCTCAGTCGCCGTCAGGCTCGACGTGCAGCAGAGGATCACCCGGGGTATTATAATAAATTTCCATAATACTAAACCAACTGAAATACTGGCATCAACCTGACGATGACGCTAGCCAGAGAGGCGCCGAATTCAGGTGCCCAGTAGCGGATCGCGAGCATTTTTCCAATAATGCGACGCGACAGCTCAGGGTCCCCCCTGACATTTGAATGCGGTGGTCAGGGCGGCGTACGCGGCCGAAAGGGCAACGGAAAAGCACGCGCAGCTGGGATCAGACGGCCTCGTGCTAGGTACACGCATCCTGATTTCACAAAGGCCTCTCAGCTAGTTTCGAAGCCTTTTTGTTACAGTACCCGGCCATGCTCCTGAGAAAAAGAGGCCGAATTTATTCAGCAAAACAGGCAGCAGTACCAGACATAAGAAAATCTTGGAATAACTGCGAAATACTAGTTGCAAATTATAAGCTAAAGAGTTCTTTTATAGGACAGGCAAAGTCGGTTGAAGAGAGCGTCGACTTGCACGAAACTGATGCGAGGTGCGTGCCCGGCCGCCCCGAGTGACCTCAGCTTTTGCTTTCGGCTATCCACTTAGGTGTGCGTGACAAGTGTTTACTAGCTTAAGCTACAGCTTTCCAACGTTAATGGTCTCACATTCTAAAGCTCTCTTTTCCTTTGCTCGCACGTACCCGGCTTCTTAAAGAATTATGAAAGCATGATCGCAGAAGAATCTGCACATCTCGCAGAATTCTTTGGGCGTTTTAAGGACGGAGCCGGGCAAAGATGTCGTGCAACATGATTGCCTCCGACGGTAGTGCCTGCACGTGTTGGCTCAAACAAAGGACAGCTAATATCTAAAAATAAAAAGAAGGGAGCCAGGGAACCTAGCAGATCATCAGAGCCAAGCATGAGTTGGTTTAACCAAATACCAGGAATTTCCTAACACTATCACCACCAGCCTCCAGTACCAACTGGATTTTCTGACGATCTAGCGACGGACACCAATGCTCCCTTCTTCAGAACGCCGCACGGAGCTGCGGCCGGAAACAGCGGAACCCACTCATGTAAACTAAACTAAAATGGGAGTCCAAATGATTAAAACATGGGCCAGCCAATGCACGCCTACGGGCCGATCAAGCCTGTTCACTTGATGATGTGCTTAGTTTCCACAAGGCCCATCACCTCACAGTCTTATCTGAAGGCCATTCACCTCGGCTGTGTCCTTCTCCTTACTAATCAGATAGGTGCATCATAGTACATTATCAAAAACTTAACACCAGGACAAGTGCCTAGCCCTATCATCGGTTCGAAACTGCAAGTAACACAACAACCAGCATCATGCATCACCAAACAAGACATATTGTATTATTGTAGCAGTTAATATCAAATTTGCCACCCTGTACTGTTGGCAAGACATGATGCTTTCACTGACAGAAGGCATTTCTGCAAATAGGCTATTTATGATGATGATGATAAAATAGTGAGTTCAGAGCACAAAAGAAGACATGCATATCTGGGGAGCAATCACTATTGAAGTATCCCCCACCCCACCCCAAATTCTGTATTTCAAATTGGATCACAGGATGCTATCCAGCAAATGCATCTAACTTTCCAATTGACAGTACTCAGAATAGGCTATGCCTCTATGATGTTGCTATTGCTATGGCACCACTGCTCTCTTTCACTAGCACACGAGAGCACAAGAAGAAAGAACAGTATACACCAAAAAATATCGTTGCAACATATTGTATTAGAATCCAAATAAGAACTGAAAAGACACGGTAAACATAGACATTAGGCACACCACTATTGTATGGCAGCAGTGCTCAAGTCTAAAGCAAGACCATTTGACAATCGAATGAAAAGACAAAACTTTAATAACCATCTTTGCTCTATTTTCGACTCATGGGTTTCGAACTGAGAAGGATATTTTTTGTAACAGCAGCATATTTTGACAAGGTGCAGCATTCCTTATAGTTTTGTACCATAACAATATGAGCTAACAATATCCCCAACCCCCACGATTCATGCTCAGCGTAGCAGGCTGGATGCAGACAGTAAGTGAAGCTTTTTAAGAGAAGCATTAGGATGGTAGGGAAAATCATTCAGAATACAAATGGTTGATAAAGAAAAAGAATATTTTTCTTTCATTGCCCACAAGTTACAAGTTCAACAGCTTCTAATTGGAAAATGTAATGTGAAAGCCTGAAGCTACACGAACATAGTTATCATCTACATCAACAGCATGAAACATGATAAGAACAATGCTAAAATATCATAGATTATTATGCTGCTCAAATTATTAAACTCGACAATAATATCCATAGAGGTGTACAAAGGCAAATATAGTAGGCTTTCTAGAGGCAAGGGTCAAGCTGAGGAAAACATTACAAAGCATAGCACAATAACCTAGCTTCTATACAAATGAGGCAAAGGCTGGAAGCACATCACCAAAACCACCAAAATCTCTGCTTCAGTGCCCAGCTGCTGCAGCATCCTCAACGAGCAACCTCAGCCTCCGGCTTAAGACATGAAGCTCATCCATCCTCTGCACTCTCCACCGCTTTGCAAGCTCACTTTCCTCAGCACTCCCACCCACGTTGCCATTATTGATAATCCCGCTAGCCTTTGCCTCCCTCAGGCACTCCTCAAACACATCCAGCACCGCATTTGCCATTCGATGCTCGTTGCTACATGGCACCACCACTTTGTGGTCTCCAATCTCATTGCCAATTCCATTGTTCCCATTCGGGAGAGCAACCACGTCCTCAGGCTGCTCCTGCACAATAACACCAAATTTGCTATCAAGGGTGGCACCCTCGTGGTCGCCTAGGTGCCTGCTTTCCTGCTCAAGGTAGAACACATCCTCGCCATTGGAAACATCCGGAAACAAGCCCGGGGCAGAGGAACTAACCCCATTGTAGTCATGGGAGTTGCTATCCCCGGACGCATCCGGGGCCAGGAGCTGCGTGCCTCGCGGGTTGGCGCGGCGGCGCTTGTTCCCGGACGCCCCACCGCCGGACGTGAAGGGCGAGGTGGCGGCGTTGGCGGGGTCCCACAGCCTGGAGCAGAGGTGGAGCACGTCGCGGTCGTGCGGCGCGAGGCGGGCCGGGTCGAGGCCCCCGGCGACGCGCGCGGACACGCTGCGGTACTTGTTCTTGAGGCGGCGGAGCTTCTCGGAGAGCTGGGCGCGGGTGTAGGGCTGGGGCATGGACTCGGAGAAGCGGTCGTAGAAGACGTTGAGGTCGCGTGGGAAGACGAGGCCCTGCGCGCCGCAGCCGAGGAGGCCCTGCAGGAAGCGGAGCTCATCGGACTCGGACCAGATCCGCTGGAACTTGAAGGGCGGCTGCTGCTGGTCGGATCCGGCGCCGCCGCCGCCGGCCGCGGGGGCGCGGAGCGGGTCGGAGGAGGCCGGGGAGGACGAGGACGGGGGCGAGGAGGACGGCCGCGGGGAGCGGCGCTTGATGGGGAGCTTGCGAGCCCCGGCGGGCGGGGTCGGGTCGGCTGGTGCGGTCGGGTTAGGGTTGGGCGGGACGGGGGCAGGGACCGGGAGGGCCTGTTGGCCCGAGGCCATGGCGCGCACGGATCGAGCGCGGGCGGGGCGGGGCGCGGGGCGAGGCCGAGGCGAGGTGCGACGAGAACGAGACGGGACGGGGGGCGAAGTGGCGTGATGGATTGGGTCGTCGCGCACGGCGCGGCGCGGCCGGACGCGGGCGGACGCGGGGGTGGGGGGGGGGGGGGGCGGGGGGCGGGCGGTGGTGGGATGGAGACGGCTAGGACGGGACGGGGAAGGGGGGGTCGATTGGGTTAGGTTGGGGGCGGATTGGTTGGCTCGCCCGGAATCCGTGGGTTCTGGCGCCTCTGGAGTCTGACGGGCCTCGTCTGCCCGGTGGGAGAGACCGGCAAGCGTGCTCGGGTAGCTGACTGACACGCGGGCCAGGGGGGTGTTGTGTGCGGTGCGAGGAGTCGCGTTGGGCTCGGTCTTTGGGGAGAGACGTGTCTTATGCGCGTGCAGAACGGGTCAGGCAACTCCTTGGTGGTTATTGGCTTTCATTTGGCCGGTTTTCGGGATTATGAAATTTGAAAAAAGGATATAAATTTATCTCTTATCTGTTCGAGTGCCCGTCAAAAACCCGTAACAATTGTATGCGTCCGTATAGTATTTTCTTAGCTAACTAAGTATGATAAATAAGATTCGTATATATATATTCCTACTTTTAGTCTCGTACAATAAACACCTTGTGAGGAGTTTTGCATTGAATTTTCATATAATCTAAAATACTATCTCTGTTTTAAAATGAATCAACTTCTTCCTTAATTACCTTTGAACTATTTTTTCGTTGTACTATGGTATCCCACACGCTCTAACTCATCATTGAATAGCTTCTAGTCCTCTTCAACTTTTACATCATCTATACTTAAGATGTATTTTAGCTACCCAATATTTATTGATCATAATAATTTTAAGGAAGGAACAAAGTACTAATAAGAGTATTGAAGCCATCTATCTAATCTACTAATTTGTTCAAAATGGATTAGAAAATTCATTTTAGAACGGTCAGATTACAAAGATGCTTATATATATTTACAAAATAACAAGTCAAACTCAATCACATTTAATAAATGCAAAGTTCACTTAAAAGCAATACCATAATGTCAAAACAAAGAAATCCTAGTGTACACATACGATTATTTTTTTCTTATGGAGATAATTTTATTCGTATACACTGACAAAAAAAAAGTGCTTACCGGTTAAACCCTTAAAACCCTAACCTCCACCCATTCCCCTTTCCGGCTCTCCCCTAGCCCCACCCACGCAGCCTCCCTGTTCACCTGATCTCCTCGGCCGCCGCTACCCGTCCGCCATGGCCTCCTCCAAGCTCCTAAGCCGCACCCTGAGCTCCTCCTTCCTCCGCTCCTGCCGTATCACTTATACCTCCCTCCTCCCGACCGCTTCCCGCCGCCACCCGGGGCCATTCCTCTCCCTCCGCTTCTGCTCCGCCGCCTCCGCGGCTGTCGATGTCGCTGCTGACCCTGCCGTGGCTTCTGTATCCGCCGGCCACCCGTGGCCGGAGTGGGGCGAGTTCCTCGACAAGCTGCGGGCCAAGGGGTACTTCAAGCAAGTTGTGCCCGCCTCCGGCGTGAGCGCTGGCGAGGGCGCCGCCGGAGGTGGGGAGGCGATTGCGTCTGATAACGCAGCAGCGGCTGCTGCAGATAACGTGGCCACTTATCCTTTCAGGGAGCAGAACAAGGTGAAGAACGCGTGCCTCATATTCGCGCGCGAACGCTACGATCTCCTAAGGTGGAGGAAACATCGAATCTTTTGTGCTTTGCATCTATATGGAAATCATCTCGCTTTCTTTCGCGCACTCTGCTTAGTAGCCGTGGTTTCTGCGTTATTTATATCTTCGAATTCGATTTGCTGGAGGCTATACAAATGGTCCTACCAGTGAATTAGTGCGAATGCAGCGTTGCTTATTGGGGCTTTGGCGTCGTCCTGAATTAGGATTCAAACAGAAATATCGAATAAGGCTTCATTTGCATGGCATCCATTGTTAGACTTTCTGCATTTTAGTTAGTCTTTCTACATTTTAGTTAGTACATATGAGCATGTTTGGTAAAGCGGTTGCTGATTATGATAGCCTTGAATTATGGAACCCTTCCTACTTACCAATTTTTTGTTAACACAATTAATTGATATGCACAGAAACCACGACGCTTGTTAAAACATCAACATTTAGGTCATGGTTGTCATCAGTGATTCAGTCAGTAACCGAGTCTTCAGTCTGTTCACGTCTATGACCTGGCCACAAGTATTGTATATTTTCTTGCTAAACTGGATTTTCATTTGAGTGCTTTACGCTGCAGTTCCCTTCCCAAGCAGGATATTCAAGCTATTGTCGAGTGCGGCTGTCCTAATACCAATAGAAAGCCTGTCAATGCTGCAAAAAAGCTGAGAGAGTTTCTCCAGGTCGAAGAAAAAGATGTAAGCTTAGCTGTTATTTCTAAACATTGTTTCTTCCAGTTCCTGTGATGATTTTGCTGTTTTTTCCATCATATAATAGCTTTCCCACTTCAGTGTTCAATTTGATCACACAATAACACTATCATTGTATTGTGCCCTAATACCAGGCATGCGGAGTTTGCAAATTTCGTGAATCTTGTGATAGAGCTTATCTAGTTCCAAAGGCCGAGGAAGGAGTTAGGACCGTTAATGTTGTTCGCATACTGCTAGAGTATGCAATGGATACAAACAACCTTTCAGGAGAAAACTCTGTTAGCGAAAGCGTGCAAGAATCTGCAAGAAAGCTTCTCTCCAAGCTTATTATACTGAGTGACACAACAATTGATCCATCTGTTCCTAAACCTGTATTTCAAACCTCTAGTAAGCAGCAGTCATCAACCAAACTTTCTGACAAGAGCAAAGGGGCTCGGGGCTCAGTTCGGAAGGGGAGAGAAACAACCGCAGTTGAAATGAAGATGGGTGATTGGCTGTGCACGAAGTAAGTTCTTTATGCTACGCAAATTGAGTCTTTGATGACATGTTCATGTGAGTGCAGGGATTAAGGGTTAGTTTTGTAGTCCAATGTTGTTTGTGATTTCTCTCAACCTGTAGAAAGTATAAGCTAGTGACCATTATTAGCATTAGTTGTTACTGCATGAATTTAACTCTATTGAGCTGTGATAGTGCTAGGTGTGCTTGCAACCATTAGAAGAGCAGGGCATTTTACTTGACATCATTCTTCATAAGGCCCTTTTGTAGCTATCATTTGTTATGTTGGTTAGTGATTACTGATTTCTACTGGAACACCATCAACATGCATTAAAAGTAGTAGTTCTATTTCTTAAAAAAAGTAGTAGTTCTATGTTCCATGGTTGCTATGCTTATTCATGACTTGCCATGCTTTAGATTGTCAGTTTCCATAACTCCGTAAGGCATTTTTTTATTGTCATGGTCAATGCATTATTCTCTTCTGTTCACAAGTTCTTCTATTCATTTTGGAACACCCAATTTTTTTTAGCATTCTTATTGAACTTTCTGTTGGTTCCTGTATGTTCCATACGCATCTTTTCTGTATCGAATTAAAGTGTACACTTACATATTGATTTTTGTAATGTCCGTGTCATCTTGTAGAATCTTAGTAATTTCAATGCTGAAGCATTCCAGTGTAGCATTCTGTGTTATTCTACATAACTTTCTACTGAAATTCCAGCTTTTTAGCATTCTTATTAAACTTTCTGTCGGCTCCTGTATGTTCCAATATACATATTTTCTGTGTTTGATTTCGTGAAATTAAAACTGTACACTTACATATTGATTTTAGTAATTTCTTTGTCATCTCGTAGAAAGTAATTTCAATCCTGAAGCATCCGCTGTAGCATTCTCAGATATTCGGGTTTCACTGTTAGCAAAGTATATTTGCTTGTGCGGTAACAGTATATGTGTAGAAGCTCTAACCAAGTTTAGAAGCGCCATCAATGTACTGCCGTACTGGTATGGCGGTTTACTCGCGCAGGCAGAAGAAGCAGCAGGATTCTTGATCCTTTAGTTCATTTGTTAAGTTTGTTTGTTAGTTAAAACAATCAGCTCTTTGTTAGGGATATTGTTTGGTTTGTTAGGGCCGTCCTTATTTAAGGACTCGGCAGGTACTTTTTGTAATCAAGCAAGAAGTAGTAGAATAATCTTAGAGCCTCCAGCGTGAGGGCGAGATCCTGTCTACCTCAAGCTGTCCTTGGTGAATAATATAGCCATATCATTAATCCACGTTTGAAGTATGGGAACCAGTAACCATACCTAATACTGTAATAGAAATTCCAACCATAATGTCCCTAAATGATTTGAAGATGTTAGGTGAAGTATCTGGATGTGTGAATCCACATGCAGATCTGGATGTGTAAATGCTCATTGGACATGATGACAGTATTTATTTGGTCATTCCACGTACTGTTGCTTAATACCATCATACCATTAGTTCATGTTCCGAAATTTGACTGCAAGAATCTTGTGGCAATCTATATTTGATGGTGGAGGGAATACACCCCTTGGTTACCTAAATTACATTACAAATGGTTATGCAAATTTTGGGCTCTTGTCATGTTCACTTCATTGTTTTTTCTTTCATTCGTTCATCTGCATGTGGAAGTGGTTGGTAGCTTTTTATTTCTTGCTATTCTTGATAACAGAACATTTGCTAATTGTGTTATGCTCTAAAACTCCCCTTATTTTGGCAGTTGCAATTTCTTAAATTTTGCTCGAAATCGGCACTGCCTTGAATGCAAAGCAGATGGACCGAAGAAGGTAGAAGCAGCCACAACTGAAATGAAAATGGGTGACTGGATCTGTACACAGTAATCCTCTAACCTTGCATTATACTCCCTCCATTATTCTAAATGTTTGACACCATTGACTTGTTGTCACGACCTTTGACCATTTGTCTTACTAAAAAATTTAGTGCAAATATGCAAAAAGATAAATCATGCTTAAAGTACCTTTACTGATAAAACATGGCACAACAAGAAAAATGATACTTACATAGTTTTTTTAATAAGATGAATGGTTAAACTTCGTGTCTAGAAGTCAGCAGCGTCAAATGTTTAGGAACAGAGGTAGTAGCTTTTTATTCTTTTGCTACACCAACCCTGTTTGAATTGCGTTACTGTGTTCTTTTCTAGGTGTCACTTTATGAACTTCGCTCGCAACAAGATATGCTTTAAATGTGAAGAACCTCGTCCGAAGAGGCAGCTCAATCCTGGAGAGTGGGAATGCCCCTCGTATGTGCCAACCTAATCCTGTTTATGAATGTTCTCAACTCTTGACATGCTAATGAGCCATTGTCTCCCTTAACAGATGCAACTATGTTAACTTCCGACGCAACAGGATGTGCAAGAAGTGCAGCCAGGACCGCCCTGAGGATGATACCCAGGATAACCAGCTGGCACTAAGGAACACGAGAGGTGCTGGCAAGAGTAGAAGTTTTGACTTTAGTGATCAGGACGGTGACAATGATGGTGATGCCTCACCCTACAAAGGGTTCCGCAAGCATGTGGCAGGCATGAGGCCGAAACCAGACCAGAAGAGAACCTCTGCCGAGAGTAGAGGTGACGTTGATCTGGATGATGGTCTCCTCACTGCCAAGCCTAGAAGCTTCTAAGGAAGACGAGGGCAAGGACATCTCTTCATATGAAGCACCAGCGTGTGTGAGCAGAAGGGCAACGCTGGCTCGGAAGATTTTCACAGCTGCCTGAAACCAGTGAAAATACCTGGCAGCTTGGAGCTTTGGTGTCTCCGCTTTCGCTTTGTAACATCTCACTGGACGCATACTAGCTGGTAGAGGACTCGTGAAATAATAGGGTGCCTGGAATCTAGAAACAAATTTGACAACGTCGTTCGCTCTGCGTACGCGCGGACGAGGGACGCGAACATGTTCTTATTTGTACCGGTATTATACAGATTATTAGGGAATCCGTTGCAGTACAGCTGGTTGTTGACAAGGTTTCCTTCGTCGCCATTTCTGTACGACGTGGTATACCATGATCATTGTTTTGGGGCTTTACAAATTACAACATTGAAATTTCCGTGGATTCACAGCTAAGAATCATGTGTAATTTATTGTGTGGCAGAACGGATGAAGACAGGTATCACTTTTTTTTTTTAACACAGATGCCGAAGAACAAAAGGACTAGACGTTCGTCGGACGAACAGGACCATGTATAATTCACCATGCCTACAAAGCACGAGGCCCACGGAGCTTGAGAGTTCAGGGCGTCTCCCTGACGATCAGGCTGATGCCGAACGACGCCGTGCAGCCGATCAGCCCAACCCCCGCCACGACGCTGAGCCGCACCCTGCAGCATACACGGGGACGCGCGTGCCGTCAAGGCTTCACGAACAATCAATCCTGCCTAGCTACCGATGCTAACAATTAATCTCACGACGTACCCAATCCTCATGCGGTTGCGCGGGACGCCCGTGGCGTACCCGGTGAAGTAGAAGAGCCTCGCGACCGTGTAGAGGGCGCCCAGCCCGGCGGCGGCGGCCGGGTGCCGGAGGCCGCCGAGCAGCAGCATGGCAAAGAAGAGCGGCATCACCTCCAGCGAGTTCTGGTGCCCCCTCTGCTCTCGCCATCGGCGCCAGAGAGATATCGAGCCAAGGGTTAGCGGCGGCGGCGGCGGGAGGATCTTGGGATGGGCGGGCGCGCGTACCTGCACGCAGTTGAAGAGCTTGGCGTCCTTGTTCTCCGACTCGACGGCGTACATGGTGGGGTAGGACACCTTGTACTTCCTGCGGGCCTTGCCGACCTGGAGGCCCATCCAGAGGTTGAGGAAGGAGTAGGCCACGAGCACCAGCACCACGTAGCCGTACTCCCTGGTCAGCTCGATGGACGCCGCCATGGCTAGCTGCTTCGAAGGATGGGTTGGAGGATGTGAGGAGTAAGCGCAGAGAGCGGAATTGTTCAAAATCTGTCTTGCTGGGAGAGATGCAGACTTCAGTAGAGTCAACGAGAGAAATTCAACAACTTCGTATACGTCATTCGTGATGTCTGTCTATTGATCCCAGAACAGAATCCACCAGATGGTTTTAAAATTGACGTAAAACAATCTCATCTGAAGATCGCCGTTGAACGTATCTATCTGCTGGGCACTAAATTTCGTTCCGTTCGGAGGGGGCATAGAGACGTCCAAGTCTCTTTTTTGGAAACCGTTAGTAATGTTCTCATGGATTCGTCGGTTTTTCTTTAACATCGGAATTGATCATCTCATAAAAAAAAAATCGGAACTGATCACGAGCCCAAGCATTTTGTAAGAAAGGGACAACCACCAGGTTGATCTCAGGGCTATAGGAACATTACAGTAAACAGCTCAGCTATATATAAGAAGGTTTCTGTGAGCATTGTTCCCAGCCAGTTTTATATACGGCCACACGGGCATTTACTAATGCAGAACTGTCACCAGCTAGTGCCTCGTATATAATCGACAAACCCCTCAGATAAAGCAGAGCTGTTACCAGCCGATTTTACCTCCAGAAAAAATTGCAGAAAACAATGAGGCACAATCCATCGACAATCCTTTACGGTGAAAGCAAAGAGTAACAACTAACAAGCAGCAAGAACTGTAAGATTCATGCTTCAAGTCAAGTCTCTTATTCCGGCATCAACAAAAGTGAAACACACGCACACGCACACATCCGCTACTTTGCTTATCAACACGAAAAGAGAGATGCGAGTATACGACTACACAAACCTATATGACTGTCATGTCACAAAGTTGCACTACCCAGGCCACAAGAAGTAATTTGTCCCGTTAATCCAGTCTGCAGATCACGTGTAAGCCTGAACTTCAGAGCGTCTCCCTGATGACCAGGCTGATGCCGAAAGATGCCGTGCAGATGATCAGCCCAAACACAGCCAGGAAGTTGAGCCCCCTACAGCACACACACCGCAAGCATCTCAGTCAAGTAAAAATTCGTTGTCATTACTAATAAAAGATGCATTAGCTGCAATTGCAGATAAGCCTCGTTAAAGTGATCCTTCATGCTGGCCGTTTCAGGGCTTCTCGATTGTCACTTATAAAGGCAGGTGGAATTAGAATTTGCAATGCCTAACAATCAATGGCTGCCTACAACCTTCGTAATCAAGGTCTTTCTCTTTGCTAATAACTTAGGAGGGGACCATAGGCTTGTAAAAATTTGGGTAGAAAATTGGTAGTGCTTTAGCTATAAATGGTCAAATAATACATCCAGAACAGACGACCTTAAGACATACACAATATGAACAAACCATACCTACCGGAGATCTTTGCTGACAGTTAATTATGTGAACATTGGAAACTTTGAACAGAGTTGTGTATCAGGTAGCTGTCGGCCTAGCTACAAATGGTCGATGCCGAAATGAGAACAAAAGCACAATGGTCAACTAAAAAAGTGCACAATATGTTCAACAAACGCTTATGGCCACTCCGCGCCATTAGCTGAGAGCCAAACAAAGGCGTCTGCCACAACTTTCAGATGAAACCTTAGGTTTTTTTTCTTTTTTGGGGGGGACAAAATGAAACCTTTTCAGCAGTTAACCCCATAGTGAATCAGCAATGGCCCAGGCAATGTGAATTGCAATTAACCAACCAGCCAAGTTCTTAGCCCACAGTAATGGCTTAAGTGAACACTGAGAACTGAGAAGTTTTGAAACTTGTGCAGACGAGTAGGCAGGGCCTTGAATAACTCGGTGGTGCAGGGCTCAGCACAAAGATTCATCTAAAATCCTAAAAAAAAAATGAGCACAAGTTCAAGAATCACTTGACACCTACTCCACTCCAAGGTGCAGAGCACCAACAAACACACTTCTGTCATTTCAAGTGGACCCTGCTATACTGACTACCGACTACCGAGCACTGGCTACCAACCCACTACCAGCATTCAGGTATCCATAGAATACAGCGGAAGTTATGAACCACATAAAAATATATCACGCAGACAATATATTTTGTGATAGCGTGGCTCAATTTTTTTTAAAAAAGGTTTATAGAATTTATTACAGTTAATGGGGATCATTTGCACGAGTATACTGAGTATATACGCTACATGGATACTGATGTTTCCATATATGATTTGTGTTTTCTGCAGGTGCACAAAAAAATTTCCGTGCTTTGATATCACTTCATCAGCAATCTTGTGCATCTGACACTGGCCCCAGTAGGAATGCAAACTTACCCAATCTTGAGACGGTTGTCCGGGACGCCGGTGGCGTATCCCTTGAAGTAGAAGAACCTCGCGACCGTGTAGAGGGCGCCCAGCCCGGCGGCAATGGTCGGGTGCTGCAGGCCACCGAGCAGCAGCATGACGAAGAACACGGGCATCATCTCCAGCGAGTTCTGATGCCCCCTCTGCACTCGCAAGGACACACGAACCGGCAGGAATTCAGACTCCACTCCTCTTCCTCCCAAAGAATTCAGCCCCGCACAAGAGCAATTAATCGCACGGGGAGAGGAGGGCAGAATCTTGGGCGCACCTGCACGCAGTTGAAGAGCTTGGCGTCCTTGTTCTCCGACTCGACGGCGTACATGGTGGGGTAGAACACCTTGTACCTAAGGAAGAATCACCGCAAAACCCATCAAGCATCCGGAGACGAAATGGGCGGAGGCGAACAAGGACAGCAACGGCGACGAGCGATTCGGATTCCGGAGGGCTTACTTTCTGCGGGCCTTGCCGACCTGGAAGCTCATCCAGAAGTTGAGGAAGGCGTAGGCCACCAGCACCAGCACGACGTACCCGTACTCCTTGGTGAGCTCGATGGACACCGCCATGGCTGCTTCCTCGGGTTCGTTCTTCCTTGGAAATGGAGATCGGGGGAACAGGAGCTTATGGTTTGGCGAGACCTGTTGAATGGATAGATATCCTTATAGTGCTGCAGGCGGCGTCTAGAAGTTCTAGAATCTAAACTTTCCTCCGGCCCAAGAAAGCTTTGATTTTTTTTAAAAAAGGGTTTAAAAAAAATTAAAATTCGAAAAAGGGGTGGGAGTTGAGAAAAATTTGAAAAATGGGTGCCTCCCGCCCGATCATCGGGCGGGAGGCGTGGGGCCGGGGATATCCCGCCCAACCAGCGGGCGGGATGCTCAAAAAGCTTTTTCCAGGCCCCCCCAGGGCCCCTTCGCGAATAAAAAATTTTTCTTATTCGCGAAGGGGTCCCTGAGGGAGCATCCCGCCCGGCCAATGGGCGGGAGGCATCCCGCCCGGCCAGTGGGCGGGATGTTTAGAGCCATTTTTTTTTTGTTATTTTCCTTTGGAATTTATGATTTACAATCTATTTGAAATTCAGACTGTTTTCAAATGCAATATTGATTCGCCATATTCTTTTGTGTACATATAAAATTTTAATTCAATTTTACGAAGAATATTGCTGTATCTAAAATTCGTATGAAGATGGTTAAACGATAACGTTTTGCAACGTAGAATCCGAATATTACGACAGTACGATAGATCAACCGATTAAAAAGAAAATAGTATCATATAAAAAAAGTTCACCAAATCAGGAGTATCTACTCCGCATGTCCCGGACCTCGCGCTCTCTTGGGCCTCCCGCCCCTAGTCCTAGGCCGTCGGCGTATGTGGTCCTCCGAGTACGTAAATGCATCTGGAGCACGGTGAGGACGAGGCGGAGGAGGTGCAGGTGTGAAGGGGTCATCCTGAGACTGTGCACCTGGAGCGTCATATGTCTGGGATGGACCAATGATGTCAGGCTCGGCGCCGCCGCCCACCAGATCTGACCAAGTGGCGGAGCCGCCCTCCCAGTCGTCCCAGTCCGGCACACCGAATGGACCACCGTATGCAGGAGCTCCCGTCGACCATGCATGCTGAGCATAGCCATAAGAGTACGGTGCAGCTGGCCTCGAGCCTGACAGGAGAGACGTTCCTGGAGCATAGGCGCCAAACGTCTGAGGCTCCATTCTTACAGGAAGAGGTCCCATTGCCGTCGAGTGCATGACTACAAAAAGAAATGAAATTAGTCGTGTAAATCATAGGTGATTGAAATGGCAATTATGAAGAACTTACAGCTTGAACTAGCGGCAGTACCGCTGGACGCTGCGTGTGGTGCTGTAGAGGTCGACGGGCCAGCTGTGTACACGTGGGCGGACACATGAGATGAACTGGAGGTCCCCACGTCGTCTCTGCCGCGACACGTCAGTGCACGTAACGCTCGCGTCAAGCTGTCTTGAATCTTACGGAAGCTGTCCTTGTACTGTGCCTCCGGTACACGCACTCCACGTTCAATCAACGTGATCTGAGATGTAGCTTCGACCTCCGCGAAGTTGATCAGATCGATCTGCATACGTAATGGGATGCAGATTACTATTGGTATCGATCTTTTAGAAAAAAGATTTAATAATTCAAGTTGCGAAACACGTACCGCGCCACGGTGGTCCTCATCACGGTACGAGGGATACGTGTCAGAAATGGTCGGCTGGTGCTGATCCTCCGCGTCATGAATACGTGAACGAGTGACGTACGGACGCGTGCGAAGGAGGTACCAGCGGAGGTATGCGTCGTATGACGCGTCCGTGTGTGGGTGCCATTCGTCCCACACATCGTCACGTGCGTGAAGCCACCCTTGCACGTACTCCTGCATCTTGACGACCCAGTTCACCTCGTTGGCATGATATCCCCTGCGCGAATATCTGTTACGAACATTTGAAATTCAACATTGCTTTATGATAACGAATATATAAGTCATACAAAACGTGTTATCACAAACTTACTCGTGTACGTTGCGCGGCACGGCCTGGAACGCTCGAGGTACGAGAGGAAACTGCTGTCGTCGCCCGAACTGTCTCATCACACGCTCGACGCAGTACGGCTCGACGAGAATATCGAACACTAGGTTCGCCTTTGTCAGCCAGTACTCCTCGTCACGCGTGCAGAGGGAAGACAACCCATGCGGCGCACGTGTCTGGATAGCCGCAGCGGTGTACGGTGTCCAGATGACATCGTATGGCCGCATCCGATCAAATTCGGACACGAACTGAGGGTATGCTTTTCGGACCTGCCGATGTGCCCAGCTCATCTGAAAAAATTACATAACTGCATCGGTACTCCTCGTATACAGAAACGTACAACAGTAAATTAAATAGCTTAAAAGAACTTACCCGTCGATCGGTCCAAAGCGAACCCATCGTGGGGCTATCCTCGTCCCACATCCCGTACATCTCGGGTGGATAAGGCTCTTCGCTGATTAGGGGACGTGCTATGGCGAATCGCTCGTACGACCATAGCTGCAGCAGAAGTGGGCAGCCTGTGATGACGGCAGTCCTCTCCGTCTTCAAACAGGCCTGGCAAAGACCTCGGTACGTCGCAGCAAGCACTGCCGATCCCCAGCTCCACCCAGGTACCTGGCCCGGCTCCGCATCCGTAATCGCGCGCGCGTATTGCATGAGCACCTTGTCCACGTAATTGCCGGTAGAGTTGCAGAAAAGAGTCCAGCCGAACAACCATAACAGATACGCCTCCAGGTATCGTGACACCTCGTACTGCCCAGCCAGAGGGTGCAGATCCTGAGCCTGTAATATATTTGTTCAAAAGTTAGAGGTACTCACATATGATTCAATTAAATTAAATAAAAAATAACTGGACTTACCCTAAATTGTATTACCCAACTCTTGGCGGGGCCGGGCAAATCAGGTACGTTCACAACAAGTGGCGGGTTCGCTGGACCAAACCGCTCCTGCAGCTCCACCCTCCAAAAAGGTGGCACGGCAACCGGGCCAACAGCTTCACCCGCAATGGGAAGCCCGAGCAGGTACGACACGTCCTGCAACGTGGGGGCCATCTCCCCGCACGGCAAGTGGAACGTGTGCGTCTCCGGACACCACCTGTCCGCCAACGCTGCAAGTAGAGAGCGGTCCAGCTGCATCCGCTTCTTCGCGCCACCGTCTTGGCCGTCGCCGGCCTGAAGCATACGTGCGAGTGGCAGCAAACCAGCCTCACGTAACCTGTATATTTTGCATTGTGGTTACAATTATCTTACACGCTATACATTAGTTTCGTAAAAAAATATAAAGTATCACCTGTCAAGCCAGCGGTCGTCCAGGTGCAACAACTCCTTTGCTACACGAGGTCGCAACTCGTGAAGCTCCTGCCCCTCCACCGCAGCCAGGTACGACCTGTGCCGTTCATCGATGTGCGCGTCAAGGAGCTCTGGTGTCTGCGCCATATCTGCATGAAAAATATAAGTACCGTAAGACACATTTCTACAAACAATTGAAAATACTATAAACTATTTATAATAGAACTAACCTAACAAATATTTGTAAAAGCTATTCAAAATACTGAAACCTATTCGAAATATAACTAGCCTAAAAAATATATCTAAAAACTACTACAATTATAAAAACTATTCAAAATATAACTACCCTAAGAAATATATCTAAAAACTACTGCAATTATAAAACTATTCAAAATATAACTACCCTAAGAAATATATCTAAAAACTACTGCAATTATAAAAACTATTCAAAATATAACTACCCTAAGAAATATTTTTAAAAGCTATTCAAAATACCGAAACCTATTCGAAATATAACTACTCTAAAAAATATATCTAAAAACCACTACAATTATAAAAACTATTCAAAATATAACTACCCTAAGAAATATTTCTAAAAGCTATTCAAAATACCGAAACCTATTCGAAATATAACTATCCTAAAAAATATATCTAAAAACTACTGCAATTATAAAAACTATTTAAAATATAACTAGCCTAAGAAATATATCTACCAACTATTAAAATACTCAAAACTATTTAAAATAGACCTATCCTAACAAATATTTCTAAAAACTATTCAAAATACTGAATTCTACGTATAACTACCCTAACAAATATTCGTAAAAATAATTAATAATTATACGATTATAATACCTCCAAACCGACGTGTGGACAGGGCTTCGCCGCTTCCTCTCCTCTCCTCCTTTTCTTTTTTCTGATTTTTGATGAATTTTATGAGAATTAGGGGGTGAGTAGGGGCTTAAATAGTGGGGGGGGGGGACATCCCGCCCGTTGGATGGGCGGGTTGGGCCTCCCGCCCGTTGGGGGGGCGGGATGCCCCTCACCAGAACGTCCCGCCCAACCAACGGGCGGGAGGCCCACGTCCCGCCCTCCCAACGGGCGGGAGGCCCCTCGGAGGACACCCCGCCCGTTGGAAGGGCGGGATGTCGCCTGACTTTTCGCAAAGAGGCCCCTGCGAAGAGGTTTTCCTCCCCCCGCCGACCCCCCGCCCGTTGGATGGGCGGGATGCGTCATCCCGCCCTTTCATTGGGCGGGAGGTACCCATTTTTCGAAATTTCCCAAACCGGCACCTTTTTTTGAATTTAAATTTCTTTTTAACCCATTTTTTAAAAAAATTCGAGCCTTTGACCGATTCCTTGCCCGTGGCCATCTATGGGCCGTAGGATTCTCATTGGGCCACTTTATTTTACATTCCGCTGTGTCGTGCGCAAAGAGAAACAGGGGGACCCCTTGAGAACTTGCTGGCAGATTTCGGTAAAGTCAACGGCAGAGAGGTTCATTAGCTGCATACGTCATCCGTGTTGCCAGTCTACTGATCCTACACGTTGTCAACGGCAGAGAGATTCATTTGCTGCATACCATCATCTACCGATCCACGGTGGCACAGCCACGGACGTTGTTCGCTTCAGCTCCGACACAAGGCCAGTGCCACCGGAGCCTCCGATGGTGATCTTTGCACAAAAAAAAAGGGCTTCCACCTTCTGATGTCATCCTGCGTTGCATTTCTTGACCATGATTAACTGTCTGTATGTCCCAACAGAACCAAGGCCACGCACGTTGTACCTGTTGTGGCACTGCCAACATTATGTGAAGAAAAATATGTCAACAGTATGCTGTACAACTTCCTCAACTTTATACTTACACAGTTAACCACATTGTGCAAGGTACAGTAGAGAAAGGTACAGAATGTGAAGAGAGACTCAAATTCACCTTGTGCATAAGTTCTCCGAGGGCTGACAACTGTTCATCCGTATTGCCTGCTGCTAACAATGTTTTGAAGGTGTACAGACCAGAATTATAATAATGTCAAGATTAAAATCACCTAATATAATGCACTGCAAAAATTCTTCAGTAGAGGGGAATAAAATGAACAGACAATTGTTGCAGAAGTTTTAGTTTCTTGGGGGGCAATATAGAATGTTCTGTAACTTTGGATTGCACTAGTGCTGGCTCTAAAGAGTTGCCTGTCTACAGCATCACAGGGAGGTTCAGTTCCCACCCACGGTCTAGCAGGCTCAAGCCACTCATACCAAAGCCACCTCAGCCTCAAAGATGTGCTGAAAGTTTGTAAATCCAGTACACCAAGATCCCCAATGTTTTTTGACAAAGAAGCTTTCTTCCATTTACTAAGCAGTGTCCACCACTAGCATCTTCTGCCCCTTTCCGCAAAAAACTACTCCTGATTTTGTCTATCTTTTTTGTTACCCGCTTCTTTAGTGTAAACACAGTGAGGAAGTAAATAGGCATTGAGGTTAGGACAGATCTCAAGAGTCAGACGACCAGCTTTATCCAGTTATTTTCCTTTCCATGCAGGTAATTTTGCAGCAATTTTATCAATGATGGGTTGCACCTCTACTCTCTTTAGCTTAAGTTTAGAGGTAGACCCAAGTACCTGCAGGGGAATTATTTTAAAGGACAGTGAGTATTTTGTAGCAGCTCACAAAGATCCAACCCTTCACACCTAATTGGATATGCAGCACTCTTCTCAAAGTTAATGTGCAAACCACAAGCTCTACCAAAAGACTCAAAAATTTCTTTGATCACATCAATCTCCTCATTCACTGGGTTTACAAAGACTGCAACATCATCAGCATATAAACTTATCCTAATTTTTGCAGCTCTGTTTTGTATTGGGGTGAGCAAAAAATTAGCCTCTGCCAAGGCCAGCAGCTTATGCAGAGGTTCTAGAGCCAGTATGAACAGTATGAACAGCATAGCTGGGGCTGTCGAAGGACCAGTCGTTGCTGCCCCAGATGTAGTAGGTGATGGCCGCGTCGGCGGCGAGGATGGAGCAGCAGCAGCAGCAGCAGGCAACGGCGAACGCCATGGCGACGATGGCGCGGCTCGCGCTCGCGCCGACGCCTCTTCCCCGAGCCATCTCGCTCGCTTCAGTCGCTTGTCGCCGTGCTGCTCGGGAAGAGGCACGACGGGGACGGGTAGGTAAGGCATGGTGATACCCTTGCGTCACCGGCGGCGTATCGCCGGGAAATCCATCAGGATGCAGCAGACGAAAACGAGGGACTAGTTTGAAAAATACCGGAACCAAAATAGGGGGTATACTGAAAAATATCGGATCGTTATTAATAATAGCGATCCGATTCAGGGGTTTTCTAAACAATAATACGACCAGTTTTACATAAAACCCCCTAATTAGGATCGCAATTAATAGTCGCGATCCAAATCAGGGTGTTTTATGGAAAATATTGGTAGCATTTGTTACATAAAACCCCCTGGGGCGCACCGTCGCCGCGTCGAGCTCAGCCACCACCGGCGCCGCCGCGGGTCCTCTCGCCAAGGAGCCGCGTGTTCCAGCAGCGGGGAGAGGCCCATGCGCGCTTCCGCGGCGGCGAGGAGGCGGGCACGGCCGTAGGCGGAGATGACGCGGCAGAGGAGGTTCTCGCGGGGCCCAGGATCGTGGGAGGCGTCGGAGGGGTGGAGGCCAGAGAGGATGGACTCTATGTCGGGGAAGAGATGCGGCGGCGAGCTTGAAGATGATGAGGTCGTAGCAGCGGAGGCAGTAGCGGAATGGGGAAGACGGCGTGGCGTTCGGCAGGTCGAGGAAGAAGCGGAGTCCGCCGCCATGGTCCAAATCACAAATCAGAGTGTTTTTCTAGAAATTGGGTACTGCTCTTCCTCCTCCCGCCGGCGGCCGGAACCCAGCGGCAATGAAGCGACGAATCAAGCGTGGTGGCTTGCTGTCGGGCGGTACATCATTGAACGGTTTGCCATGAAAAGCAAATGTCCAGGCAAAATATGCCATTTAACAATGGTTACATGAAGTAGTAGCAGTAGAAATCAAAGCAGTTCACTCCAGAGCAACTGAGCAAAAGCACATCCAGTCAATCAACAAGCGGACAGTCTCGCACCAAGTGCTCAGCTAGCCTGTAGAACCGAGAAACCACCCAGCTGCCGCCCGCAACGGAAGGCAAACGAAACAACACTCGCTAGCTTGAAACCGACCGTGGCCGGCGGGGCGGCTTGCTCACGCGGCGTAGACGACGAGCTTCATGCCGAGGTTGCAGTGGCCGAAGCGGGTGCAGATGAAGAAGTTGTCCCCCCTGGCGAGCGTGACGCGGTCGTCGCCGGACGTGTAGGTCCGCGACCCCGGCGGCGTCGTGCAGCCGTTGTACCCGTCCTCGTCCACCGCCACCACGTTGTGGATCCAGGGGACGTACCTGAACACTGCAGGCGGCAAGCGTGGACGTTTTTTCAGTGCCCGGACACGGCCAAGAGGCAAGCATCGAGAGCAGAAGAACGCTGGCTGGCTCGGGAGTCGGAACGTACCGAGAGTGTCGCCGGCGTGGAAGTGCTTGCCGTTGGGCCAGCTGGGGCTGCCGAAGGACCAGCCGTTGCTGTCCCCGACGTAGTAGGTGGTGGCCGCGTCGGCGGCGAGGTTGGAGCAGCAGCAGCAGGCGACGGCGAACGCCATGGCGACGATGGCGCGGCTCGTGCTCGCACTGCCTCTTCCCCGAGCCATCTCGCTCGCTTCAGCCGCTTGTCGCCGTGCTGCTGGGGAAGAAATTCCTGCACCTGGCTGGATGGCAGTCTTGGCAGTGTGGCTTGGCAGCACACGAGGGTCTGAGTGAAATAGAGCGAGCGGCAAGGAGAGTGTAGCTGGCTGGTTGCTCGGGGAGCACGGAGTCCGAGGTAATGAATACTGACGGAGCAGAGAGGGAGGGGCCAGCAGGGAGGCTGTGCGGCTTCAATGCGGGCATGCTGCTGCAGAGGACACAAGTCCGTGATCACATGACGGTCCGGACGAGACGTCGGACGACGGGACGCGAGTCTCCCGGTGCAGGCCACAGCCCACAGGCCAGGCAGCAGATTCTGCCGGGGCACAACTATTCACGCAAGCGAAGGTCTGTGTTTTCAGACAGACCTCACAGCATTCGTACACAGCACTTGATCTGATGCTAATCTTCAGGCTTAAAGGCCACGTTTTGTTGTGATTAGCAAATGCCCACGTAATTTAGCAGACCAAGGACCCCACTCCTACGGCAACCCCACGACCATGAGATCAGATGATGGTGGTAAATGCCCGAAATTTAGTAGGGTCCTCCTGGTCGAGTTGTGGCAAAACTGGCAAGCAAGTTACTACCCCAGCTGCCTTGGGCAGGACACCAAAGAATTCAAATCGCTGCCATCCCCACGCATCACTTGGCAGTTGGCAGACCATGCTGTAGCATCTGGCACCCTACGACCTCATGGTCATAGAGTATAATCTTTCACGAGGGTGCAAAGGAAGCCATGTCATATATAGCCGGTCTAGCTATATATGCGCTGGAGGTAAAGTTATGTCTCACTGACAAGTAGGTCATCCTCAAATAAATAGCACTAGGCCCCGTTTAGATCGCAAATGTTTATAACTTTTGACACTTTTTGGTACTGTAGCGTTTTCGTTTGTATTTGATAAATTTTATCTAATCATGGACTAACTAAGCTTAAAAGATTCATCTCGTGATGTACAATTAAACTGTGCAATTAGTTATTTTTTTTACATACATTTACTGCTCCATGCATGTGTTCCAAAATTGACGTGATGGAGAGAGTGTAAAAATTTGGAAGTTGGAAGGGATTTCCCCCTTTTTTTTGAGAAATTAGCGTTTTCCTTATTAGGAGTTGGAGCTCTTGAGATATGCAGATTGTCTGGACCCTGGCCTGACTGCAAAATTAGGCCCGTATGGATGGGCTTTGGGCTACGTTAGGCTGCTTGTTTCGCAGCCCATCTGGTTTGGTTTTAGGCAGCTGAATAGCCACCAGTGTCGTCACTCGTCAGCCCAAGTTCTGAATGAGATAAAGAAAAGATGAACTTGGGATTTGTATTCTTGAGCCTGGATGCCTCAGGGAGAAGGTGACCATTTTTAAGCGACCTCTAACGACGTCATCAGTTGCAAATTGACCACTGATTAATTCTATTTCTAACAGCACGGAAGTACTCCCTCCATTTTCGAATATGACGTTTCATATACTTATGAACGGAGGTAGTATACACCAGACGAGACGAGACGATACAGATGACACTGTATTGAATTGCCAAGGTTGGAGTACGTCATTGATGCAGCGCAGACAAACGCAGCCGTACAAACTCTTTTATTGCTCCTCACATCAGCACAGACGCTAGTACATTGCTCGATGTGTCCCTCCCTGCAGTGCCAACCTGCCAACCCAACGGCGGTGACGATATCGCCGCAGGCGTGGAACCGATAAACAATAAAAAAGAATAGAAAACGAGTTTCCTTCCCCTCGATCCCTGCGTCAGCTCTCACAAAGGTACAATAATACCTAGTCAGCTGGCTATAAGCGTTATTTTATTATATTTATGTTGAGGTGGAGGAGAGAAGAGAGAAGAGAGAAGGAGCTGGCTATAGGATAGTAGTCAGCTCATAACTGGCTATAGCATAAATTCCCAGACTGAGGTGAGAGAATGAGAGTATGCAAGTGGATCTAATATTAATTACGCAACACTCTTTTAGCCAACATAATAGGCAATCTATTATATTTGTTGACTACAATATTAACTTTAGATGACATAGCAAACTCTTGAAGTCGGCAGCGGGCTAAACTATTGTTCCTGCTCTAAACAGTATGCTACAAGTTAGCGACCAAACAGTCGCCGGTGCGGTAATTTTTATTGTTTCTCGCTCTGCCATCTCAGCACGAGCTAGCGATATCGTTTGCCGTTGGACACGGCCTAGCAACCAGTAACACGCACGTAGTGACGAACTGACGATGTACGTGCGCGGCGACACGGTATGACCCATGACCGAACAGCGGCAGGAGCACCGCCTAATTAGTTACAGTGCTTTATTCTTTTTTTTTCTGAAGAGGAAATCAATAAGCTATAGGCGGCGCCGTCGGCGGCCGATCGATCCGGGGCCGGCCTCAGGCGGCGGTGACGGCGACCTTCATGCCGGCCTGGCAGTGACCGGGGAAGCTGCAGATGAAGTAGTTGGCGCCGCGCTTCAGCGTGACGCGGTCGTTGCCGGAGGTGAGCGCCCTGGCGCCCCTCGGCGCAGCGCACGAGCTGTACCCCGCCGCGCTCACGGGCACCACATTGTGCGCCTTGGGGCTGTACTTGAACACTGCGCGTCCACGATAGTTTCAGCGAGAGATAGATCATCAAAGCTGAAGCTACACAGCCACCATTCGTAGGGGAGTTCAAGAGAGGTAGTAGCACTGACCGAGCACGTCGCCGGCGCGGAAGCGCTTGCCCCTGGGCCAGCTGGCGGTGTTGAAGCTCCAGCCGCCGCGGTCGCCGACGGTGTACACCGCCGACTCGGCGACCTCGCCTTGGAGGAGCACGCAGAGGAGGACCAGCGCCACCACGGCGGCGCCGCTGCCACGAGCAGCACTGCCCCTTCCCTGAGCCATGTCTCTCAGATCTGTCTGTCTCTAAACTCTTCTAAACGCTAGCAGAGCTTCTGAAGGGAAGAGCTCGAGCAAAGTGAGACAAGACGAGTGATTAGTGTGTGAGAGTTGAGCTGTGGTGCTCGGTGCATCCGGGTGCTCCTTTTATAGGGGACCCAACACGATCAGTCGTCGATCAACCCTTTGGCTATTGCAGTTTGCAGGTTACTTTACACACGGTCAAATGGTCCACGCTGCCGTCTGAATGCAACAGATGTTCAGCATGCCGGTGCCTGGGAAACTTTTTACTGGATCACCGGCGGTGTCCAGGAAAGAGAAGCGGCGCACCGCGCGCCCCACGCCGAGCAGCCAGTGCCAGTGCTAACTGCTAAGTGCTAGCTGTGGAAGCTCTCGTCGTCGCAGCGGAATTTCGTGGAAAATTTTAGCTTCGGTTGGATCGCGGGGACGGCCAGAACTTTTGGACCGGGAGGACCGTTGGCCGGAGGAGACCCACCAAGCGTCTGTGCGAGACGAAGCTAGTCAGCGGCGCGCGGAAAGCGACGAGCAGCGGGCAGCACCACCGTAGATGGGAAACGGAGAAACGGCCCGTCGGCGGGCAGCTTCGTTCGCTGTCTGCCCGGAGGCCGTTTGGTGTGCGTCCATTTCGGTGATCGGCCAGTCGGGGACCGCCGGACCGGATCAAAGTGCGCGCCAACTGGGCCAAGACGTTTTAATTGATGACTGATGAGTCCAGTACTACGTTGATTGTTGATCCGGGCCTCCGGGGCATCGTCCATCCTTTGGGTGGTGTTCAAAGTAACTAGCAGTTGTTTGGCTAGTACTATAGAAAATAAAAATGTGTAGTTACAATTCCATCATCTGTATTTTCCACTATTCTTTGGACGCATTTAGCTAATGTTTCTGTTTTAAAACTTTGTACCAGAAGATCATTCGGATTGCATATTTTGTCTCCATGATATCTATGTTTTCTATCTTCCAAATTAAATGTTCCAAATATGAAAAAAAAGCTAAGTAAGAAAGAGTTTCAATAAAAAGTTTCAGTAAAAAAATAGAAATTATTTTGAGCACAAGTACAATAAAAGGAAAAAAGAAAGAGAGAGAGAGACTTACCAGAAATTGGGGTATGCTCATAAAAGCCTACATTTGCTGTGCTCCTAGCTCATTGAACATAGGGCATACACAGGCTAGTTACCTTCCACGAGATAGATACGGAGCCCTATGACGGTCCGCGCTACTACTTGTCATGCGAGGGACTAGGAAATTTTTAAAATTCTGTGACGGGAGCAGGTATGCCATCGCACATGACCGGCACTGGTTTGCTTCCTCAAAACTCCACATAATGTTGGTTTGCACGAAAATCTAATATTAGAAGGAAATTAGGATCTCCTACGCTTTCCACCTTTTACACCGATTTCACGAGCCTTGCACGCTAGAACACATGGGCCGCTCTTGCAATATGCAAATGGGCCCTCATCCCTGCGTGCAATATTTAGATCACATGGGATGGTTTGTGTAACTGTTTAACGAATTCGTAGAGGTCCTTGTAAGCAAGAGTTGGAGCGGCTGTAATTTTTTATTTTAGTGTTTTTGAATTTAAAATTTAACAGTAGCACGTGCAAATTAAAATTTTAAGAAATAACATTTTATGTTATGTCAGTAAGCTTCTTTTGGTGTGACTCAACTTGGTCACCTCAATATGTTTGGCGTGACTCAAGAGGTAAGTGAGCTGAGTTATGCCAACAGGATCAACGTGACTCAAACTTTAACTCTCCTCTTGAGCCATGCCAACAGGATCTGTGTGAATACTCCGCACTCGCATCGTCCCCGCACGGGCGACTCGAGCGTCCCCCTGGAACCCTAGCCGCCGCCCTCCCATGACGCCTCCGCCCGCCGTGCCGCCGCCCGAGCCGGCCGCTGGAAGCCT
Source organism: Panicum hallii (assembly GCF_002211085.1). Lineage (NCBI taxonomy): Eukaryota > Viridiplantae > Streptophyta > Magnoliopsida > Poales > Poaceae > Panicum > Panicum hallii. The sequence goes on along the minus strand of NC_038050.1, from coordinate 7,018,498 downwards.
GTGTGGCTCGCGAGGAGGGCGGCCGCGGCCCCTTTCTCCATCCTCCGGGGAGGAGGGCGGGCGCGGCCGCCAAACCTGCATGAGGAAGCTCGCCGGCGCGGGCGACGTTGGAGTCGTTAGGGCCACGGATCCGCCACGGCGCCAGCCGGATCCGGTGGCTAGGCTGCATATGCGCACGCGACGCGGTGGGGGCATCGGCCGGTGTTGTTGGTGGCCAGCGACGTGAGGGCGGGCTGGCGGTGAAGCGCCCACGGGGCCGCGGTCCGACGCAGTGGCGGCGCTGCAGTGGGCCGGCGGCGCTGCAGTGGGCCGGCGGCGCGGCGAGGCGTCCGCGTGGGCACCTGTCGGATCCGGCGGCCAGGCGGCTTGGGCGCGCGGGGAGGCCAGCCATGGCGCAGGCGCGGTGGAGGCCGCACGCAGGCGTCGAGGAGGCAGCGTGGGGCCGCACGCGGGAGGAGATGCGGTACGCGGGGCTGGCCGTGACCTGGATCTGGCTCTCCGGCGGCCGGTTTCGAGTGATGACGGAGCGATTGTGGGGCTGAGGAGCGACGGCGGCCGTGCGGCCTTGGCGGCATGGAGGTGCAGCTGTTTGGTGCCTGCGTGAAGGAGTTGGCCACGGCTATAGGAGGCACGGTGGCGGCGCTGCACCCGGGAGGGCTTCCATGGCTGCGGATGCGGAATGCGGGGCTGAGTGCGTGCAGCTAGGGATGGGATTCTTCGGGCGAAAGCCTTGCCGGTGTTCTTGCTGGTGGTGATGGTGACGGCATCCGAGGGCGTCGTTCTTCCTATTGGGGGCGTCATCTTGGAGTCCCATCCCCGTTGCACGGGGTTCTCTAGGTGAAAACCTGTCCACCTATGGACGAGCGACGGCGGCACCTTCAGCGTCGTCACCTCCTTGGAGGCATTGTTTGCAAAGGCCCATATCGGCCTGTGGCATTGACGGTATCACCGTTGGTCATGGGTGACTTCTGCCGGTGGCGCAGCAAGACGGCTGGTGCGGGTGGTTGGCTGGAAGGGGGTTGCCGGGGCCCACGTGGTGGCGGCCAAAATTATGCCGTCAGCCAGGGGTCGTCGCATGGGTGTCGGCTTGGGCTGCTTGCAGCGGACCGCAGCAGTTGGCGTTGCTTGGCAATTGCCAGTGCGGTGTGGGACTGCGTCGGAGGATGGCGCTCGCGGCAACGATACCGTGGGAAGACTAGGTTTGTAGCGGACTGCGGCGGGTTGCTCAGTGAAAGGATCGATGGACCAAGAGGGGGGGTGAATTGGGCCTTTTTCAATTTCTAAAACAAGATAAAACAACCTTAACCTATGCAAAACTAGAAAGGCACCAATTCACCAACCGGATAGCTAAACAACCTACACAAGCTAGTTAAGATGAAAAAAGATAAAGCCTAGCAAGGTAGAGCTAACTAGTGATCCCTAAATCAAGCACATGAACAAATTGCATGAAAGATAATGCTTGAAATAAGTAAAGTGGACAAGGGACAACCGGATTTTTTCCCGTGGTATCGATGTGTTGGCACACACCCCTAATCCACGTTGTGACACTCACAAAGAGTATTGTCACCTCCCAAGTCACCAAGACGAGGGCGCTCACTAAGAGTCTCCGTTCACCATCCCGGTGTGGTGGAGATCAAGCCACGTACAAATCTCTTCTCCGGGCTTCCACAATCCTTGGCAAGCTCCGCGAGAATCACCTCGATCACCAAGATCGCCTAGGTGATGCCAATCACCAAGAGTAACAAGCTAAGGCCTTCACTTGAGCAAGAACCAATCACAAAGAATGGATGCACACAAGCTTCTCTCTACTCAAGTCCTTAATCTTGCTTCTTGAATGATTGAATGAACAAGTGTTTGAAATGTTGAAGCTCAAGGTGGCTCTTGACTATAGTATGAGTGTTTGGATGTTGCCTGGTGTCAAGAGTACTAGAATGACCCATTGGAGGGGTATATATGGGCAGCTCACACGAATAGAGCCGTTGGAGAAAAAGCTGCCAGAAAACTGCGTAGCGCCGGTTAATCCGACGTCCCTCCAATAGTCATCGTCGGTTTAACCGGTGAATGTAAACTGCCACATCTGAAAACTAGCCGTTACAGCTTGGGCAGATTAACCGTCGTTGCATCGGTTTAACCGGTGAGTGTAATCATCCATTGATCAACAGAAATACCAAGTCACTGGACAACTGCACCGACGTCAAATTTCAAACAGCGTCGGTTTAACCGGTGAGTCTATTTGTCCACTGATCAACTGAAAACCGAGTCTCTGACAACTGCACCGACGTCCCTTTTCAAATATCATCGGTTGAACCGGTGAATTGACTTGTCAAACTCTGCTGATCTTGTTTAACCGACGTATATAAAACTTGAAGCGTCGGTTAAACCGGTGAATAGGATTTTTCTGATTTTGCCTGTTCTGACTTGAGTCTTGAATGAAATCCAAATATTCTTGAGATATAAGTTGAGAACCACTTATTTGAACTTCTAGAAACCTGAGTGACCATTGTGTGCATCCATTTTCAAATGACCATGTCCATGCTCAAGTTACTAAGCCTAAACCCCTCTTAATAGTGCGATCACTACAAAACTATAAAACCTATACTAACCTAAGTGTCCTTCTCAACCTTATGACACTTAGGACTAGAAAGATCCTTAGTCTTGACATATTATAGAGTTGAATGCCGAGATCGCCTTTTTGAATAAAGAAAATTGGGGGCCTCTTTTGACATATAACCAAATGAGCAATAATGATCTATAAGGCTGCACAAACTCATTAGTCACAATAATGGTTGTCATTAATCACCGAAACATACCTTAAGGGCCTAGATGCTTACAATCTCCCCCTTTTTGGTGATTGATGACAACACAGACATAAATACCGAGAGAGCGTGAAGGATATGGCAAGAATAAACACAGGCAAACTCGAAAAGAAAGGAACCAAAAAGCTCAAAAGCTCAAACGAAATCCATAGATATGTCTCAAAAGCTCAGCATGCTCAAGTGACAAATGTACATATCCATGAACTAACATTAAATATAATACAATAAGAAACATCAAAAGTCAGATCGAGCTCTCTCTAAAGCTACCCTCCCCCTGACTCCCTCTCCCCCTTTGGCATCAAAGCACAAAAAGGCTACTGATCTGGGTGCCGCGGGACGGCGAGGAAGCGATCCGGGTCATCGTCGTCGTCGTCGTCAGACGGTGGATCCTCAGTGACTGCCGGTAGCTGCTGATCGGAAAGACCTGCTGGTGCTGAGCTGACCGGAGGTGTAGCTGTAGTCGAGGCTGTCGTCGAGGCCCTGGTGCTAGCACTGCCTGGGAGAGGGTCCGTGGAAGTAGTAGCCGGCTCAGCAGAAGATGTGTCAACATCTGAAGTGGTGAGTGCTGAAGCTGCCGGCTGTGACGACTGCTGGGCTAAGGACACCTCTCCGCCTCCCACTGAAGGTAGTGGCTGTGGTATGGTGGGGAGGCCAACTGACTGCACCGCTGAAGGTGACTCCTGGAAGAGCGAGGTCGCAGGCAGTGGAGAGAAGAGAGGACGACTCGCAGACCCAAGTAATGCTGACAGTGAGAACATGATCTCCGGGGTCGCAGAAGAAGCTGGAGCAGTGGAGGCCGGAGCTGGTGTAACTGCAAGTGGTGGTGCTCCGGCGCCCTGAAGGCCTGTCTGTCCTGGCTGCTGAGGGGCGAGTCCGGTGTGAGAATATAGCTGTGAAATCATCCCGAACATCGCCATCATGCCCTGCTGCATCTGCTGAAACTGAGCGTCCGTCCTCTGAGAGACTCTGTCAATAAGGCCGACGAAACGCTCCTCAGTCGCAGCTCGCTCTCGGGCGGCCTCCCTCTGGATCTGTGCAAGCTGGGCCTCATGGGCTCTCCTGGCCTCCTCCTGAGCACGGCGATCCTCCCTCTGCTGTGTGACCAGCTGCTGTAGTAGTGCGGTGAGCTCAGACGGCTGAGACACCTGAGACTCAGAAACTGTAGCAGTAGCAGCTGTCACTGGAGCTGGCTCTCCTGAACCTCCTGCCTCATGATCATGACTAGCTGGGGCTGGTGCAGGGAAGTACTCCTCATCCTCGGAGGAGTCTGACTCTAGGTCTGACCAGTGAATCTCATCATCTCCTCCGGGAAGCTGTGCCTCAGCAGCAAGCAGTGCCTCGTCCTCCTGGGCCACTCGGGCCTGTACCTCCGGTGACAAACGTGCCATGGCAGCACTATCAGCCTGCCTGCCTCTCCTCCGGTCCGAAGGTGCTGTCGGTCTGTAGACGGGGAACCAGGGAACCTCGTCCTGTCTGTATACGGCACTGACTGGTGACTCAGCTGGCACTATCATGGAGCAAATGAAACTGATCCAGTGAGCATATGGGAACTGACGCACGACTCCCATCCCATCAGTGATGACATCCTCAATCTCTGCCAGTATGAAATCAACAATATCGAACGGCTCGTGAGTGAGGATGTGCAGTAGAAGCAGCTGCTGCAGACCTGTGAACCCCTCTGGGTAGCCACTCCTCGGGAGCAAAGTCCTCCGGAGTGCCATGTGAACTGCGTAGGCCTCAGGGGTCAGCAAGCTGGGGACACGGGCGTAAGAAGCCGGGAAGGGCTGGCGGAAGCACTGTGAGATAGCCTCGTGAGAAGGTGCTATTCCGCCAATCATGGCTCTGCGCGGAGGATCTGCATCTCCATATACCATCTCGTGCAGGGAGACGTCAACCAAGTCAACTCCAAGAATCCCTGCGAGTGTCGCTCTGGACAAACCAAACACCTGCCCCTCAAACATGAAGTGAACAGCTCTGCGCTCTGGGGCTATCCAAGCAGTGGCATAGAAAACTCTGACCCAGTCCTCAATGTATCTGTTCCTCTCAATCGAGAGCAACCTGGGCAGACCTCTGAAGTGCTCAAAGTGCTCGCGGACATCTGCTCCCCCTGCTGCTGTCCTCAGTGAAACCCAGTCAAGTACTCTGTGCGGAAATATGCTGTGGCCCCGCCTCTGGTAGATCTCGTAGAAACTGGCCTGTAGAAGTGTCCAGAATCTGCGATCGACCCTGCTGTCTCGTGTCACAGGAAACCACTCCTCCTCCTGTACACTCCACCTGAGCCTCTTGACCTTCGCCGCATTGGCCTTGGTCAAGTTCTGGAGCAGTACGCCTGGCTCCAGTCGCACGACAGTGTCCATGCGGAACACTGCGCGCTCGGCCGCTAGGGCCTCGGCTCGTCGAGCTGCTGCTGCTGCTGCTGTGGACCTGCGAGGCTCCTGTGGCTGGTGGCCTCCTCGCGTCCTAGGTCCGGTGCGACGCTCGGTCGCAGGTGAAGTCTCCTCTGGGGACGTCTGCCGGGTGCGGCCAGAACGTCGTAGAGCTGGTGACTGCTGTGTGGCCTGCCCCTGAGACTGCTCGGACTGGTCTGTCGCTGACTCTGACTCGGACTCTGCCGCTGAAGCTGACTGCGCTGACTCTGCTGCTGCTGCTGCGGCTCTGGTGGCCCTGGCACCTCTGACTCGGCCCATCCCTCTGCCTCTGCCTCTGCCCCTGGCTGCCGGATCTCTGATCGCGAACGGACGAGCACGTCCGGACGCCTGCTCCTCGGCGGCCTTAGCCACCATCTCGGCCCTCTCGGCCTCTCTCGCTGCGCGAGTCCGCTTGCGCGCGGGCTCCTCAACCACGATCTCCTTACCCTTTCTCTTGTCACGACCCATCTCGATCACACACGACGCGGCGCAACGAACTAGGTCAAACAAATGGAAGCGCGGCGTGAATGCGGTGTAATGCGGCGGCGAGTGTGTGTGCAGAGGATGCGATGGCACGGCGTGGAAGGTGGCAGTGGTGGAGACACAATGTGTGGGCGTTGCTCGGGCGCAGGTGCGAGTGCGCGCGGGCGGTGATGTGTGACGGCGCGGAGGTGGTGCACGGGCGCGGCTGGCGCGCGGTGGAAGGCGGCGGCGGCGCAGAAGGTGCGCGGTGGAAGGCGGCGGCGGCGACGCGGGGGCGTGCGTGAGGGCGCTGGCGTTGGCGCTGCGTCGCGTGGGAGGACGGCGGCGGCGTGCAGGGCGGTGGCGGCGGCACGGGGGCGACACAGTGGCGTGTGAGCGGCGGCAGATGACGCGAGCGGCGGACGGCGGTGGACGACGGCGAACGGCGCAAGGCGGCGGCAGTGTGGAGGAGACGGCGAAGACGAGGAGACGGTCAACAACAGAAGGCGAGCGGGCGGTAGTGAGAGAGCAAGAGAGTAATATGACATGTGGACCCCGCAGAAATTCTTATCGCCGGTTGATCCGACGCTTAGGTTTTGATCACCGGTTGATTGCGTCGGTGTAGTTTACCAGAAACACTGCCAAATCTGTATCTGTACGCCGGTTGAACCGATGATCTGACAAATGAACTCGTCGGTTGAACGATGCAAATAACAGTTGATTTTCAGGTCAAAATTGTGTTCTGTTCATCGGTTGATCCGATGCTGCAAATTTTGTATGCGCCGGTTGAACGCCTGAAATGACTGAGCTGTGGCTGACACTTAGTAACGCCGGTTAAACCGATGGGTATAGATCTATTGAGCGTCGGTTTAACCGGTGAACCCAAAAACCCTCTCTCAGCTCACTTTTCTATGCTAAGTCCAATGAACTTATAAGATTCAACTAAACTCAAGTTAATGGACTTGCATAGGCGACTTTACCCCTCAAAATAGGATAGCTTAATAACTTAAATAGTTTTTCTTTTCAAAATCAAGGATAAGTCGCAAGAGAGACAAAGCGCCAATTTAAAATGTATGAGCCATGCCATAGGAATATTGAAGGAGGAAAGCTTCAAACTCACAATGACATTGCTCACTAGGCAATAACGCTCCTAACACTTTACTCTTTTCACTTCTCATGAATTAAGATCTTGCATGTAAAACAAGTCTCATTTTCATCAAGTGATCTCCTTTGTGACTTTTACGCATGCAATGATAATGCAAATTACAAACACATGCGAAAGGAAGGTAAACATGAGATGCACAACTATATGACAAAAAATGCATAACGAGAATTTAAGATCTACTTGTCAAGTTTGATCCCACGGAAAGCTTCATCATGATGAGCCTTTCTACAAGCCTAGAGGAAAACAAGTGGACCACCACCTCTAGCTAAACCCTTGCTCATCACTATCTTACCATGGTTAGACAAGAGTCCTATATGTATGTATTTTTCTATATGACATGGCAACTTACATGACGTTTGCCGCATCTAATACATTAAGCTCATTTCTTAGCCTAACAAAGGTACTCTCGTCTAAAGGTTTTGTGAAAATATCCGCCAATTGCTCCTCGGATCTCACACCTTGAAGGGAAATGTCCCCCTTGGCTTCGTGATCACGCAAGAAGTGATGGCGAATATCAATGTGCTTTGTGCGAGAGTGTTGAACCGGATTCTTGGCAATTTTTACGGCACTTTCATTGTCACAAAGGAGTGGTATTCTTCCTAGTTTCACACCAAAATCCAAAAGGGTTTGCTTCATATATAGAATTTGGGCACAACATGCACCGGCAGCTATATATTCCGCTTCCGCGGTGGACAAAGCCACGGAATTTTGCTTCTTACTCGACCAAGAAACTAGAGAGCGCCCAAGCAAGTGGCAACCCCCGGAGGTACTCTTGCGATCGACACGGCTTCCGGCAAAATCCGAATCCGAGTATCCCAAGAGATCTAAACTAGCGCCTTTGGGGTACCACAAGCCTATGCTAGGAGTGTGCTTGAGATACCGAAGAATCCTATTCACAGCAGAAAGATGTGATTCCTTAGGGTTAGCTTGAAAACGGGCACACAAGCACACACTAAACATTATATCGGGCCTAGATGCGGTAAGGTAAAGCAAAGACCCTATCATAGAGCGATAGAGGGATTGGTCAACCGGTTTACCGTCCACATCCAAGTCGAGATGCCCATTGGTTGCCATGGGTGTCTTGATTGGCTTACATTCATCCATCTTGAACTTCTTCAAGATATCTTTAGTATATTTTTCTTGATAAATGAATGTCCCTTCCTTCATTTGTTTGACTTGAAAACCAAGGAAGAAGGTCAATTCGCCAATCATGGACATCTCGAATTCCCTAGACATCATGGTAGCAAACTCATGGCTTAGTAAATCATTAGTTGAGCCAAAGATAATATCGTCAACATATATTTGACAAATGAAAAGATCCCCGTTGACGTCTTTTGTGAACAAGGTGGTGTCCACCCTCCCGATCTTGAAGCCTTGCATGATTAGGAAGTCACGAAGCCTCTCATACCAAGCCCTTGGAGCTTGTTTGAGCCCATAGAGTGCCTTGTGCAACCTATAAACATGATTAGGATTCCTCGGATCTTCAAACCCGGGAGGTTGCTCAACATAAACAAGTTCGTTAATAAAGCCATTTAAGAACGCACTTTTCACATCCATTTGATATAACTTGATATTATGATGTGAAGAGTAAGCAAGAAGGATGCGGATAGCTTCAAGTCTTGCGACCGGAGCAAAAGTTTCACCAAAATCCAAACCTTCGACTTGAGAAAACCCTTTTGCCACAAGTCTTGCTTTGTTGCGTACCACCACCCCATGTTCATCTTGCTTGTTTCGAAAGACCCACTTTGTGCCGATGATGTTCTTGTCTTTCGAAGGAGCTTCGAGGACCCATACTTCATTGCGGGTGAAATTGTTCAACTCTTCTTGCATGGCCATCACCCAATCCGAGTCCTCAAGTGCTTCCTCTATGCTAGTGGGTTCAATACAAGAAACAAACGAGTGATGTTCGCAAAATGAAGCATGCTTAGAACGAGTTCTTACTCCTTTGGAAGGACTACCAATGATTTGACCAATTGGATGATCCTTGGAGATGCGACCATGCTTCTCTAGCGGTATTTGCGTGGATGCTTGTTGGGGTGGATCATGAGTGACTTGTGCTTGTGGTGGAACATTTTGGTCTTCTTGTTCTTGGACTTGGGGTGTTGGCGTTGACACATTTTCTTGAGGTAGTGGATCAACTTTATCTTGATCTTCATCCACTAGGGGTGCCGTGGAGGTGCTTGGTGTAGATGAGGAAGGTCCTCCCCCTTGATCATTGCCTTCATGCACCTCTTCCGGCTTGATATCCCCAATGGACATCTTCTTCAAGGCTTCTTCAATCACTTCATCCCCTACATTCTCATAGCCAACAACCTCCTCTTGGGAGCCATTAGATTCATCAAACTCCACATCACATGTTTCTTCAACTAACCCGGAGGTTTGATTGAATACTCTATATGCTTTGGAGTTTGATGCATAACCAAGAAAGAAACCTTCATCACATCTACTTTCAAACTTACCGAGCCTTTTCTTCTTATAAATGAAGCATTTGCAACCAGAGACCCGAAGTATGATATATTTGGTTTCTTCCCGGTGATGAGCTCATATGGAGTTTTCTTGAGGAGTCGGTGAGGATACACTCGGTTGGATGCATGACACGCCGTGTTGATTGCTTCCGCCCAAAACTTCTCGGACGTGCCATAATCATCCAACATTGCTCTTGCTAGGGTGATGAGTGTCTTATTCTTTCTTTCCACCACACCATTTTGTTGGGGCGTGTAGGTGGCGGAAAACTCATGTTTGACTCCTTCTTCATCGCACCATTCTTCAATCTTCATATTTTTGAACTCGGTGCCGTTGTCACTCCGAATCTTCACGATTGGGGAATTATATTCCCTTTGAGCTTTTCTTGCAAATGTCTTGAAGATTTCCGGAGTTTCACCCTTATCGCCTAGAAACATGACCCAAGTGTAACGTGAAAAATCATCAACGATTACTAGGCAATAGAGGTTACCACCAATGCTCTTGTATGAAGTTGGACCAAAGAGATCCATGTGTAGTAGCTCGAGCGGCTTGGAGGTAGACAACATCGTCTTGATAGGATGATGAGTTGCAACTTGCTTCCCGGCTTGACACGCTTTGCATAGCTTGTTCTTGTCAAAAGTGACGTCCTTTATGCCGGTGATCATCCCTCTCTTGTGGGCTTTCTTGAGGTTGCTCATGCCAATATGAGCAATTCTTCTATGCCAAAGCCACCCAAGAGACGACTTGGTGAAGAGGCAAGTCATGGTGCTTGTTTGCTTTGAAGAGAAATCCACCAAATAAATATTGCCATGCCTAAACCCCGTAAATACCAATGACTTGTCTTTTTCATAAGTCACTACAACACCATTCTTGTCAAAGGTACACGTTAGTCCAAGATCACACAATTGTGCAATAGAAATGAGGTTAAAACTAAGTGCTTCTACAAACAAAACATTTGAAATGGATAAATCTTTTGAGATTGCAATTCTACCCAAACCTAAGACTTTCCCTTTGAGTTATCACCATAGGTGACATGTTCATGATCGCCGGGGTCTTCAAGTGAGTTGAACATGCTATCATTGCCGGTCATATGTTGAGAGCAACCGCTATCAAGTACCAATGTTTTCCACCGGCTTTGTAGTTCACCTACACACATGAGAATTTATTTTTGAGTTTTCGGAACCCAAACAAGCTTTGGGCCTTGCACATGTGTGACAATAGCTTTTGGGACCCAAAGTTGCTTGGGGAGCTTCTTCTTCGACTCCTTAGCAATTTTGCCAATGAACTTGGCCTTCACCTTGCCCTTCACTTTACTCAAGAGAAAATGATTATCTTGAAACATTGATGAGTAATTCTTGGGTAATTTAGGAAGAGGACGTGATGGTAAAGTGCACTCCCTAGTGTGGTGCCCGGTGACTTGGCAATGTTGGCAATATGAACCAACTTCCTTGATGAAGCTTGTCTTGATCTCCGGAGAAGGAGTTGTAAGCCATGTTTGGCTCCGGAAATGAACCAAGACCTCTCTTACCATAGTCACGGGCATTGTTGAAGAGAATCTCCTTGTGGATATATTCTCCCCTTGAGAGTTTCTCCACACTACTCTTGAGGCTTGCCACTTGATCCATCAATTCCTTTTCCCTAGAAGAGGCAAGCTTGGGCACAACATTAGTGGCATATGCATCAATGAGTAGGTCATCACATGAGGTAGAAGCATTGACCTTTTCAAGAACAACTTTCTCAAGACTTGGGTCAATTACTTCATAAGCAAATTCAAGTTCTTGATACTTGTGAGCCAACTCCCTATGCTCTTGTTTGAGCTTTTTGTGGCTCTCTTCAACTTGCTTAGCAAGTACAAGTGACTCATTATGCTTTTTGAGCAAGTCATTGTACTTACTAAGTAAGTCGGAGTGGGCAAGCTCTAACTTAGCATGAGTGCTCTCAAGAACTTTAACTTTGCCCTTTTCCCTCTTGATGACGGATGTATACTCATTGATGAGGTTAGTAAATCATTAGGATCAAGCTCTTCATCACTGTCATCTTCACTATCTACCTCACATACCTTGGTGTTACCTTTTGCCATGAGGCACATAGGAGGCGGAGGCAGAGAAGGTTCTTCATTGGTGAGGCGATGGTGACAATGTCTTCTTCATCACTTGAGTCTTCGCTTGATGAGACATCGGTCACCCACTCTTGTTTCTCCACCAAGAAACTTTTCTTGGTGTGCCCTTTCTTCTTTGGGAAGAGCTTGGTCTTCTTGTCATGGGTCTTCTTCTTCCCAAATCTCTGTTTTTT